>NC_056740.1:288463967-288666467 GCF_019279795.1 Protopterus annectens
AGAAAAGAAGCTATGACACTTACATCTACCCCCTCCCTACACAATGCAACTAACAGCTATATACTACACTGCTACACAGTCCTGACAGTCTAACAAATGCCAGACATACACAGCCCTCTCATCTGTACAGATTTTGCAGACTACCCAGGCTTTGTCCTCATATATATGGCCTCTACCTCATAACATGTCTGG
Source organism: Protopterus annectens (assembly GCF_019279795.1). Taxonomy (NCBI): domain Eukaryota; kingdom Metazoa; phylum Chordata; order Ceratodontiformes; family Protopteridae; genus Protopterus; species Protopterus annectens. The sequence goes on from NC_056740.1 coordinate 288,464,160, forward strand.
AATTCTGCTACATCACTGGGATGATATCAGGAATGAAGGCACTAAATAATGATATACCATACCTATCAACCTCTTACTGCATGACACCTGGACAAAGCCTGACATATTTGGGGGACAGAGGCCCCAAAACAGGGGCATATTTGAAATATTGCTTTAGAAACTAAAAAAGTTGCTGGTGTTACAGGGTTTGTTGTAACATATCTTTTCTGAGGGATATGAAGTCAGAAACACAATTGGATGTTAGCATTTACTGACTGCAATCCCCAGAGTAGGCTACTGATTTGCCAAGGACAAAAAATGTCTGAGCAACAGACCACAAATATGAGCCTCACATCTAGACATTCAGCGGGACTCTGTACAGTTGAGTGGTGTGTTCTGTAGGAGTTGCCACTGTGCTATACAAGTGAACAGCAATAATGTGTATATGAGTGCAGTGTGTGCTAGGTGAAGGCCCATCACCTACTAACACTACTCACATATCTCAGAGTGGCATATTAGTAGTAACATTAAGTGGAAAGGGCTGAACTGCATGATGTTGAGGGCCTGTCCAGACTGTGTATGTTGTGGTCTGACTGTGTGTCATGAATGTTACCAGTTGGCTATTGTGAGGTCTGTGTAATGCCATTGTGCCACCTCACCTGTATGTGTCTGTGTGTGTGTGTCCATGTATGCATGCATGTGTGTGTGTGTGTGTGTGTGTGTGTGTGTGTGTGTGTGTGTGTGTGTGTGTCTGTGTGTGTGTGTGTGCCAGCAAGCCTTATACTGCAGGTATTAATGTACATATGTTGTCTTCCTCTCACAGGTGGACATGGTGGCCGTGGTGCCTCCCGCTCAGAATCTGATGTCAGTGTCTCTGCAGACTGTGACCATGATGGTGGTCTTAGTGAGGCACAGGTGGGGTTGTCAGGGGCTGAGTCAGTGCCATCAGTTGGCATCCCACAGTTGTTCACAATGTCCCCACACACAGTCACAATGTCCACACATACCCCATCCCCAGCTGCCACAGATAATGGACAGCTGGCAGTTGGTGGCATGGAACAGGCTAGTGTGGTGACCTTTGCAAGTATGAGTGTAGACACTAGCCATAGCCAGAGTGTAGATGAGGTCTCACACAGGTTGGTGGATAGGGGTGCTCAAAGGAGGACTGCTGTCTGTTGAGTCGCTGTTGCAAGTGCCACAGCAGATGTCACCAGACGCATGTTTTTGGCTGTCATGGATGCACGGGCATGTAGTGAATGCAACACCAGACAAATACTCGGGGTCTTGGATGCAACACTTCTTGGCTTACATGATGACATACGTGGCCTTGCTGAGGCCAAACATCAAAAAACTGAGGTCATGAATAGATGGTGGGGTGACACCTTGGCAATCCTGACCATGGAATGTACTGCAGCATGTGGTGGGAAATGGGAGTCAGCCAAGTGGACATAGGTCAGCACCAACATCAGCTGAGAGTCTACATGGCTATGCACCTTCCCACTCCCATAGTGGTAGTCCCACCAGCAGTATGGAAGGGCGGGTGCTGTCCACACCACAATGTAGCAGGCCATGGGCATGTGGTTCTGGCCGGTCCCATCAGGGACACAGAGCCAGCAGGCAGCAGTCACCATCTCGGAGTAGTACTGCATCTGGCCTTGGGCCTGGTGGTGCCAGTGAGACCCCTGGCAGGACAAGTTCATGTGTCTGTGGCCAGAGACAGTGAACTGTACACCCTTCCATGTATGGTTCACAGCTGTCCAACATACCTTTGTTTAGGTCAACCACATGGCATGACTGTGTGCATACAAACACACACATATCACCATCACAGCCAGATCACCTCCAGACACACACACACACCACTTCTGCATGACCCCTCCAAACACACACACATGATGTCAACCATATGGCCCAGACTAGGCCACTAGCAAACCCACACAACACCCTTTGCATAGGATGATACCTGTGCCATATCCCTGTCCTCCATACCACTGAGGCAGGGACATGCTAATATGGTTATGATGCACATGGTGAATTAACTACACTTTAGCTATGAAATGCTGTGTATGGTGCTATCAGCTGGGCATTTATAATGGGTACACTTCAGAGTGTGTGCACCTTTTCAGCCATGATGCATTATGATGCATGATGGTGTTAGTAACACTGACTGAGTGTAGTCTTACATGCTGTATTCTGTTTGTGTTCTAGGTGTCTGCGTGTCAGCAGGCTGTAGCCCTGCAGACATTGCCAATAAGGGGTATGGCAGAGTGGCAACACATCGATCATGTCAGAGCCGAGGTACAGCTATATATGTACACATTTACTAGGTCTGTGTAACAGTTATTGCATGTGCCACAGAGCTTATAGGGCTGACGGGTAAGGTACAGGTAAGTGTATGGTGGTTGATGTCAGCAGCCCTTATAAAATGGACAATGGTGAGTGTAGTGGGTGGAGCACACCTCAGATTTGTAAACCTCACCCCCCCAAAGGATATTGTGTTGACCCAATACACAGAGAATACTGTTCCACACACACAGTCAGACACACACACACACACACACACACACACACACACACACACACACACACACACACACACACACACACACACACAAATGCATGCACACACAGGATCACAGTTACCAGTGTTGGGTTTGGAACCCCTACCCATCTAGTTAGTGGTACTACAGTGTTATGTGGTTATTGCAGGTGGCATGGAACTAATAGTGTGCTGACTGCTCCAGGGTACCTGTAAAGTGAATAACATCACATGCCCTAGTGAGGTATGTCAATGAGGGGTGTACTGCATGTGGAAGGACTCATTAGACTGTCACCTACAAGTCTACACACTCAGAAATACTGCTGTACACACCAATGCACACAAAATTGCCAGTACTGACAATAGCAACCCTGCCTATCATGTCATTCATTCCATATTGTTACATAGCTATTGCACATGGCACGGGGCTTATAGGGCTGAAGAGTGTCCACAAATACCTCTATGGTGGATGTGAACAGTGGCCTTTGTAAAGTGGACCTTAGGACATGTACTGGGAGTACCATGGCCTAAAATTATAAACCACGGCCACCCAATGGATATAGGTTTCACTCAAACACACACATTTCTCAGGACTGAAATTAGAACCCCTGCCTATCTAGTTACTGCTACTACTGTGTTATGCATTTATCGCATGTGCCACAAAGTTTACAGGGTAAAGAGTGTCCCAAGGTAATTCCAAGGTGAACAATATCAACAGGCCTTTTAAAGTATGCCAATGGGTGATTTACTGGGTGAGAACGGACCCAAAATAATTGAACCTACAGTTATACATACTTACACACAAATAGACTCATGTGCACATTTGCCAGGACTGAGATTACCAGCCCTGCCTATCTTGTTAGTCACTCCACACTGTTACAATTGGGCTGAAGGGTGTCAACAGATACCGTTATGGTTGATTAAGACAGTGGGCCTTGTTAAGTAGACCTTGGACGTGTACTGAGAGTACCATGGCCTACAATGTAAAACCCACCCTCCAATGGATATAGTTCTCACTCAAACACATACACAGGATACAGTTTTCGCACACGCATACACACACACACACACACACACACACACACACACACACACACACACACACACACATATACACATTTGGCAGGACTGAGAATAGAACCCCTACCTATTGCTAATACAGTGTTATGCACTTATCGCACACGCCACAGAGCAATAAGTGCATAACACTGTATTAGCGATAAGTACACTTATCGCACACACCATGGAGCTTATAGTGTGAAAAGTGTCCTACAGTTCTTCTAAGGTGAACAACATCATCAGCCCTTGTAAAGTATGGCAATGGGAAGTGTACTGGGAGAGTGAGGCCTCAAAATGCTGTATCCTACAATTATACACACTTACAAACACTTATACACACACTTGCCAGGACTCAGATTAGAACCCCTACCTATGTAGTCATTGGTACGATAGTGTTATGCATGCACCATGGAGTTTATAGGGTGAAGAGTGTCCCAAGGGACCTATATCATGAATAACATCACCAGCCTGTGTAAAGTATGGCAGTGGTAGGTGTACTGGTTGAGAAGGGCCTCAAACTACTTTCACCCATGTTTACACACTCACAAACTCTTGTATATACACTAATGCACACACACACGTTTGCCAGTACTGAGATTCATAAGTTCATAGGTGTGTACTAGGCAAATGGCAATGCAGCCTTTACAAGCCTAGCCCAAGGGATTACACTGGCATTGTGCCACCTGACGATAGTCCCCAGTGTGTCTAATGAGTATAGCCACTGAAGTGATCCCCAGGGTGAGATTTCTATTCCCCATCCACTCATCTAGATTTCCCTTGAAGAGGGGCAGTGAGATGCTCTGCTTGACATGTATGCGGACTGTATTCCATAGCATGGGAAGTCTCTGGGTTATGAACCTGTCCAACATGTTTTGTTGAGTGTGGAAATGGGGTTGAGGTCTATGGGACATGTGGTGTGGACAGATTGGGTTTTTTTAGATGTAGCATTCCTGACAGAGCTGGGTCAGGCATGACTTTATAAGTCAGGCAAAGATCGCCTCTAAGTAGCCAATATGAGACAGAGAATAGTTGGAGTTATTGCAGTCTGTCCATATAGGACAAGTGTTTAAGGCCTAGGACCCTCTTTGTGAGGTACTTTTGCAGCCTCTCCAGTTGTTGCAGGTGTCCAGTGAGGTACATGCCAAATGGGCCATTGTACTCAATGACTGGCCTAATGAGAGAAGAGTAGAGGGAGACAATGACCTCTTACGTCCTGGATGCAACACCCTTAGTAATGAGATGTGCCACATAGGAGGACATTCTGAACACAGTGGCACTATGGTGGTTAACAGAGAACTTGTTGTCAGCCTGTGTTACCAGTTCTCTTATGATGACTTCAGTGTTCAGTGGACTATCATCAATGTGGTGATTCATGGGAACCATGTTGTTCCCAAAGGGGATGTTGGCACATTTTCTGGTATTGAGCTAAAGTCCAGGGTTCTGATACCAGTCATAAGTCTCAGTGAGGCCTTTCTGCAGGATGTCAACATCCTGTGGGGAGGTTGGCATCCTTTGTGTTGGGCTGGACTTCAGAGGTGTAGATCCTGAACATGAGGGGACACAGGAACAAACCCTGTGGGACTCAACTAGTGACTGGTCAGCAGTCTGACATGGGGTGCACTGATTTTACACTGTGTGTTATTTCTGTGAGCCAGTTTGCAAGCCATCTAATGATATAGGGGTTGATGACTAGCTGATTGTGTTTGTCTATGATTCCAGAGTGGGAAATAGTATCCAAGGATTAGAAGGGCCGCCTATCTTGTATTTATTCCATACTGTTACATAGTTATTGCATGTGGCACAGAGCTTACAGAGCTGCAGAGTGTCTACGCCTACTTCCACAGTGGATGACAACAGTGGGCCTTGTAAAGTGGACATTGGGATGTGTACTGGGTGGACCACAGCAAAAGTTGCAAAACCCACCACCCAATGGATATGGTTCTCAGACAAACACTCCCAGTGGGAGGTGTACTGGGTGGGAATGGACAGAAACACTTATTCCTACACACAACTCCCCCAATACACACTGTTGCATATGCCAGGACTGAGATTAGAACCCCTACCTATCTAGTTACTTGTATGATAGTGTTACACAGTTAGCACATGTGCTATAGAGCTTACAGGACTAAAGCCAGTCCAAAGGTACTTCTAAGGTGAATGATATTAGCAGATCTTGTAATGGGTGGATAAGGCATCATAATAATTAGGCCTACAGACAGACACACACACACACACACACACACACACACACACACACACACACACACACACAAAGGTAGGTGATGTGATATTCCAACCCCCACCTCAGTGCCATCAGACAATGGATCTCATCTTCATGCTGGCACATGCCAGTTGTTACAACTGGTATGCAACTGTCTGCAGCAGGACATCACTCTATGCCATTCAGGGTATCCCTGTGTATAACTCACTCTGTGTGTGTGTCTCACTCTATCACTGTCTGTTCCTCTCTTCCCCATGTCTATGTGTGTGTATATGCTTGACATATTGTAATATGTTGCCCATATATATGTGTGTGTATCACACTCAACAGATGCAGATATACGACATATGTGCCACCTACAGCTGGCTGTGGGTAATCCTGTCTGATGGGTGTGTGTGTGTGTGTGTGTGTGTGTGTGTGTGTGTGTGTGTGTGGCGGTAGTTAGGTTTACATAGCTGTATGTATGCAAAGACATTTGCACAATACACAGATATATATAGACATGGGCTTCACTTAGCTGTGTGTATACAAAGATATTTGCACAATACACAGATATATATATAGACATGGGCTTCACTTCTCTAAGTGTAGGAGCATCCAGTGTTGTGTGCTTCAGTTCTACCTTGCAACCTGTTTGTGCAAGACATCTGGAGATAGGCCGCCAATATGGGGAAACAATGGGCCATACATGGGGGGTACTGTAACTATTGCTATTATCAATGTATGATTTGCTTGAGTTACAAGGTTTGTTTTAGCAGACATTTTCTGACATATGTAATGTTTGACACTGTACTGTATTGTGTCATTACCTACGGACAGATATAATCGGATCATCACCGTTATTTACCAGAAAAATACAAGATGGATGATGCACAGACCTATAGTATGAGGTAAAGGCTAGACATTTTTGGGAGGTGTGGCTACAGCTGATTGACTGATGAAGCTGTGTAAAAGATCCAGCACCTTGGCGAAATACTCGCTGGGGATCTCCTGGTTGTGCAGTATTCTTCTTACCTGAAAGGTCATATCCTGGTGTGGCCATACCTGTCAACTGTACAGATTCTCACAGATTATACAGAGATTCATGACTCATATATCTGGTTGGTTTCCCTCAACATTGTGGTTTTCTAGCACATTTGTTGCAAATCATTCAGGGTTGCAGTCAGGGAATAATGTTAGAACATTAGAGTTTCGGACTACACAGCCTTCATGACATCCATGCTACTATGCACTCCCTCTGTTAGTCTATCAACTTTCTAACATTATGAGAGCAATATTTCAAATGTGTCCCTATAGTTGGGCCTTTATTTTAACATTATGTATGGCTTTGTCAGATCTCTTCCTCTACGAGGTTGAGAGGTATGCTACTAGCATTTAGTGGCATGGCCTTACATTTGCATTTTTCTTGACTGTGTTATGTTGGTAGTATGGACCCCATGACATTCCCTGAAAGCACTATGGGTGAGGCATGGGCCTTTGCCAGAGGCCTGTAGGCCATGTGAGACTGATGCAGGCCATCTGTAGCAAGGCAGTCCGTTCTGTCACTCATATGTTCCCAGGCTGCCAGGCAGTGGACCCTCTTGGGGTGACAATGGTAAGTGACAGAATGCACTGTTGTGCTACTAGGCACCATACCTCTCTACATATGTGAGCCAGACATCTGGACAAGGCCATGAGTAATTAGGTGACAAAGGCCTAAATATATGGGCCATTGTAACTATTGGCCTTACAAACCTGGAAGGGTGATACAATAACAGATTTTGAATAAGCATGCATTTTTTATAGGGTATGAAGTCTGAGATACTACAATCCATCATTATTTTCTGACTTTAGACTTTTGTGGTTTGCCAGTGATTTGCCAGACAACCATTATTTTGAAATAAAGACACCACAAATATGATGCAAATCTGTGTACATTCTGCAAAAGGTTTGTACAGTTGTGAGGTATGGTAGGCATTGTGTAGGTAACTCTGGCCTGTGTACTATTCATATGTGTGGCCCCCTGTACATGACCTGTCCAGCTTCCCAGCAGTAATGGATATTGACATCTGGACAGTGTGTTCAACTCCCACCATAGGTGTAGCTGACATGCAAAATAGTTGCCACTGCAAGTCATGGAACATGGCCCTGTCTACCACAGTACTGTACCTAGGCCACTAGGACACAACAGCCATGAGAAGTTGCTGGCCACATCCTGATAGTATTCCCCACACATATGCATAGTTTATTGACCACTGCATATTGCAGAAATGCAACAAGTTATCATGTTGATTGAGACAGCCCTGGCAATGTGTACTCTATTGCTAATACCCTACAAACGTACATGTTACTGCATATGGATGTGGGGGGCACACCTGTCAACAGTACACACTTGCACAAACTGTGCTGATATTAGCTTTAAATTTTGGTTCCATTTAGCATATATTGTGCCCTGTATTGGAGACTAGAGGCATATAACTAGAAAACCACAGGATAGATTGCAATGCCATACAATTGAGTTTCAGACTTCTTACCCTTCAGAGCCTTACTGCAAATGCAAGGCCTGATGTGATATCACTGTGCAAGTCTGTAGGGGGGTAGTCCATCATTGTTGCCATTTGTGGGCCTTTGTCAGACATTTCTTTATAGTTTTCTATGCTGACTTGCTGTGTGAGTCTGAGGGGTGAGTATGGGATCCCCATAGTGACATCCATGCACGTGACCTATGACCCCCCCTTAGTTGGCCCCCCCACTGCAGTGGGATTTGTCACCTTAAATGATACTGCATAGTGTGGGGAACCAATATTTTGCAGACATTTCCTGGTGTTCTACATAACTGTCAGTTGTCTGCTGCTATCCCAGAAGCCCACCCCATTCCCTTGCATGCATGCAGCATTACCACAGATATGCTACGAAAACATACTAATCCATGCATTTATTGTTAAGAAGACTGACTTACCTTGTGCCTGCAGCAGTTGTGAGGATGGTGCTTGAGGGCTGCCTGTGTTGGATGCACACAGTACACTGCCTATACATGGTAAGTTACAGGTAATATGATGTGTGTGTCATCCATTTTACTGTGTGTGTGAGTCAGAGAGAGGTGTCAATTCCTGGGTACCTAGAGTGTCACTGCGTGTGCTATGCATTGCCTCTTTGCCAAGGCCTGGTCATACTGGGCATGCCTCCATCTGCCAATGGGAGCAGGCTCAGGGGCCTCCCCCTCTGAGTCCCTCTGTGTCTGTGGGGACCTTGGCAATGGTGAGAGGCTATGTGGCCCTTCCCCATGCTGTTCCTGCTGCAGCTGCTTCCGCAGGATAATATTGTGTAGCATGGCACATAGTATGAACATGGAGAGTACTGCAAGGCTCCACCAGATATGTCAAGCAGTGGAACCGTGACTTGAGCATCTCAAACACATGCTCTATAATGATCCTGGTTTGTGCGTGTGCCTCATTATAGCATTCTTGAGTGGGTGTGTGTGCATTTCTGATGGGTGTCATTATTCATGGCTCCAGTGCATAGCCAGCATCCACCACCAGATGGCCATACAGGATGTTCCCACTGGCAAATGCCTGGTACAGCTGTGATGAATACCAGATGTGGGAGTCATGATAGCTTCCAGGGCTGGCAGCACACACATTCATGATAATGCCCTGGGCATTGCACATGACCTGGCAGTTGATGGAGGGGAAATCCTTGAGGTTTATGTAGACCCTACCCTGTTCACCTGGTGGTGCTTTGATGTGGATGTGCATGCAGTCTATCGCGAGTACCTCCAGGTATTCTGCCACATGGTGGAAGAGATGTATATTGCTGGTCCTTTCCTCACAAGTGTTGGGAAAGTAAATGTGGTCACTAGCATGTGGTAGGATGGCATCCAGGAACTGGTGGAGTACCTTGGATGCAGATTCCTGTGAGACCCCCCCCATGATGTCCCCAGTTGGTCTTTGGAAAGTACCTGTAGCTAGTATAGATGTCCCCAGTTGGTCTTTGGAAAGTACCTGTAGCTAGTATAGTTAAGGCTATACATACCTTGGTATCCACTGGAATGGGTTCCCCTCTGTTGGCTCTGGGTCTGAGTTGAGGCTGGTACAGCTCGATGATTTGCTGAAGTATGTCTCTGTCCACCCTGTAGTGCTGTATTATCTGCAGATCATGTAGCTTCTGGTAAGTTACCCTGGGTCTGAACACTCTTCTCCACCTCATTGGTCTGTGGCAGTTGTCAGCATTATCCTCCTCACCGCCCTCAGCCTCTAGCACATACTGATGGATCAAAGCAATGGCAGCCCCTAACATTTTTTGGTTAAAATTCCCCTGTATGTGTACACCAATGGTGCAGAGTTTGTGGAAAAAAACATACTGGAAGGTAAGGTATTTGCATAGTTTATACTGTTGTGCTACAGATGCTGCCTGTATGATTAGCTGACTATGATGCATTCCACCTGCCAGTTATGTTATTTGTATTGATTGTTTTTATTCTGCTATTTCCCTTTTTTTTCTTTTTTTTCCTTCCCATTTACACTCATTTTAAGCCCCGAGGTGCGCCTTGCAAACCCAGTGCCCAAAAACAGTGCAAACCCATTTAGCTAAGGTAAAGAATGAGAAATGGCCCTCTCCTGGACATGAACACACTCTTCATTTCATGGAGTAAGTCAATACAGCCTGAGAGACATCCCCTTGCTTAGCTGTGCTTAGCTAAGCCCATCTGGGAGCCGTGAAGCTCCAGTGTGCTTACACCAAGCATGACACCCCCTTTTCATGTCTGCTGCTCCTCCTGCTTATACCACTGCCTTATAGCACCTACAAGGTTAAGTGCAGTTTGGCACTTTGCTTTTTTTTTTGTGATTCAGTAAATTTCCCTCATTAGCATACCCCACTGCCTTAGTCCCTAGTTACACACTATACCAGAGCCTTTCCCCTTAGCAACCACTAATCCCTGCTATTGTTTTGATTCTGCATGCCATAGACTATAATGGCAAAATGCAGATTTCAGTTAGAATTGACTTTTCACATTTTTTTTTATTTTCGGCATGATCCCATTTGAATGCTGCTGCTCTATGCTTAAATGGCTGAGATCGGCCAAAAAAAAAACTTTGACTTTTATACATTTGCAACACTTTTCCATGCCAATGGCCATATATTTGGCCTTTGGCATACCTAAGGATTAGAATAAATGCTTTAGATTGAGCTGTCATGCCTCCATTTTGATTTTTGCAGAAATGTATTCGGCTAATAGCTGAATACTTTTCTGCATGCTACACTATTCTGCCACAGATGCCTGCTTGCTTACTGGATCACTAATTGACCTCATTTGCATGGTTTTCAGCAGCAAATGAGGTCATTAGAATAATCCAGTTGTGTCCGTGGCAGAATAGTGTTAGCAGGCTTGTGCACATACCCAGGCTGGTTTACTGGATCGCTCGGCCCCGGGGGTAGTCTTTTAAGTCAGGCTTGCTAGTATTTTATTGTGTATACCAGTGATGTTTACATCTATCCCTGATGCTACGGCTTTGTTCTATAACTTTTTGCTTTGTCCTGAATTATTGTGCTGAGAGTTGGGAGGGGAGTTAGCAGTTGTGAGAATGTTGTGGAATGTATAGCTGTTTTAATGTATACTAATACAAACCATGTTATGCTAGTACTCTGTATACCAGTAATGTTTCTAACTATCCCTGATGATGCAACATTGTTTTATGACACTTTTTTGCTTTGTATGTAGTTACTGGAGCACGCAGTGGTGCAGCAGTAGCGTTGTCACCTCACAGCAAGAGGTTCTCTGGTTCGATTCTTGGCTGGGGTGCCTTCTGTGTGGAGTCTGTATGTCCTCCCTGTGTTCATGTGGGTTTCCTCTGGATACTCTGGTTTTCTCCCACATTACAAAGACATGCATCTGGAGCATTTCTCCCCAGGCCCCCGCTGAAAATTGACTTTGTTCCAAGTTGGAATTTCCCAGTTAACAAATGTTAAACTAACTGTGTTGAGAGGTTGGGGGCTGTGAGAATGTTGCACAGTTTTTAAATATTTGTCTGGTATTTTTTGTTTGTTTCATAAAACTGAGGTCACACAAGCTATAAACTTGTTAATGTTATGCCTTTGTCTTGTTTTTATTTTTCCACTTCATCCAGGCATTGGGGGTAAGGGGCAGTGGAGCATTCTACAGAATGTACTGATGTTTTGATGCATGCTAATGCACAATTAGATGCTTGCCTGGTATTTTTGTTCTGTTCCTCATCAAAAATGTGGGTTTATGCAATGCACACTACTGCAAAATATGTTATACTAGTTTTATTAATTCAAACGTACATTGTTTAAAATGCCTAATATTGGGAGGGATATTAGCGACTGTGAGAGTGTTGCAGAATGTATGGATGTTTAATGTATACTAATGGAAACCCTATTATGCTAGTACTGTGTACACTGGTAATGTTTATAACTATCCCAGATGGTGTGATTTTATTCTATGATTTTTTGCTTTGTCTTTAGTTATTGTGATGAGAGGTTTGGGAGCATGGTTAGGGTCTATGAGGATGTTGCAGCTGTACTTGTTTTGTGTGTCTGTGTTGTGTGTGGGAGTCAGTGTGGATGTCTTTGTGTACCTCTGTGGGACTGACTACCTTGATCCAATACAGAGGCTTGTTGTAATGTAACAAAATTGTTACTAAATGCCAGTCAGTCATAGCTCTCAATCTCTTGGCACAAAAAAAATCTGGCAAAGCCAAAGATCTGGGGGACAGCCCTAAAAATCAGGACAAATCTTAAATATTGCGCTTATAAACTTTTGCTAGAATAAAAGATCTTGTGTTACCATGCATTTTCTGTAGGATATGAAGTCAAACTCAAATGCCTGTCATTATTTAGTGAATTCAATCCTCACTGATTTGCCGCAAAATATCCAGAAAAACTGCAAATTTTGAGGATCAGACCAAAAATGAGTTAAATCTGAACATTCTGTGAAAATCTGGCCAGTTGAGGAGTATGCAGTCAGTGTGCATGCTCCTCTGAGTGGCTACCTTGGTGTAGTGCAGGAGTCTGTCATAATGTAGCATTGGTACTAAATGCCAGTCAGGGTGTGCATGCACCTCTGTGAGTGGTTACCTTGCTGTGGTAAAGGGGCTTGTCATAATGTGACATTAGTACTAAATGCCGGTCAGTTTGTGTACCTTGGCACACCAGTTCTTAATGATATGAATGTAGTAACACTATAGTGAGCATAAAATGGTGCTGGATGAGCTTGAAAGGGAAGTGGGTGTAACAGCAATGCAGTCACTCTTTATATTATCCTGAGAAGGGCCTTCAATGTGAAACTTGCTGGGGGCCCCCAAAATGCTAGCACCATCCCTACATCCAACCCTGGTAATGCTTTAGTAATTGATGACTCTATTGTCAGGCATATGGCATCCCCCTTGCATTTCTGGATAAGAATGGGGTGAAAAGCATGTCTGTGGAGATGAAATTCCGGACGTAATAAGAATTCATGGATCCTTTCATCCTGATAAATATAATTATGACTCGGTAGTGGACTGTGTGTGTGTGTGTGTGTGTGTGTGTGTGGGGGGGGGGTTATTTTATAGGTGCTCTATCAAGAGAGGCATGCAAAAAGATATGACTGATTTTACTATACATGTGTGCAAAGGAGGAAGGGTACTGACTGATCTTGAATGGTATTTTGCCAACACACAAAATGATGTAGAGATTAAAAAGAAAGATAACTGGTTTTAATAATTATCTGTGCAGCTGGGGACGTTCTGGAGGAATCCTGAATTTGTCAGCTTGGGACAAGATGGTTGACAAATCTTCCAGCTTTGCCAGAGCTGCTCTGCATTTCTATTTCTCTAGCTGTTGCAGTCTGGATAATGTTTTGGCTGCCTCTTTAATGCCTTTTTAGGTAGAATTTTCCTGTGTGATATTCCAGTTTAGTAAAGTCTAATTTGGAGGTGTGTCTGCCCAGAGCCAAGAGTCTTATCAAAACCTACCCAAACATGAATTTCCCCTGCATGTTGAACACATTCATTTATGTGAAGTAACAGAGGTATGGTTTCAAAACAATGAAAACACTGCCATTATTGCAGAGTTTAATGCTCATCATGACTTCAAACCTGATGGCATTTGCGGGAGTTCGTCAGTACTTGTTAAGGATACCATCATCATATGACTGATTTTGCTTGAAAATTAATTTGAAATTTAATACATTCAACTGATCCTAAACAAGATTAGAGAGCCACTACAGGAAAAAAAAAACACTTGTTTTTTATCTTTTCTTGAATTTCTGCACATGGTTAACCTGTATCCATCAGAAAGTAGTAGTCACTACTAAATTTCTTGCGTTTGTAACTCTCGGTTTCCTGGGGCAGACATCCTGATCAGAGCTGGCTTTCTTCTGAAGCTAACTCTTCGACATAATGCAACAGTTGTTGAGATTCTAATGCCCATGGCTGGACTGTCACATCTAATTTCATTCACTTAGAATGGAAGAACAGAGAAGCAATGCTAATTTTGAGAGGGCACTGTACTAGTATCACTTACTGTTCCGCAGTGCCTCTTACAAATATTTTTCCTACTGATGTGTTACACATTCTATGAAAAAAGCATCCAGAAACATCAACATATTAACAGATAACAGACTGTTTTGGGAGATACTGCTTTTGTGTGCTTCAGTCCCTTCTTAAATTGCACCTCCACAGTATCACATGTCTGGCCCTGCAAGGTTTAGTTAATTAGTCACCTATGCATTACAGTAGACATCAGACAGAACTGTCTGCGTGGTGTGGCATGTTCCTCATCTCCCTTCTTATTCATGTCATCTCAGTAGCACTTTCACAGTAAATAATGTTACAAAATGCTTGTATCACTCCTTAACATGCAGGAGTTTAAGTATTCCAGAAACTGTGAGTAATCAATATGAATTCCAATATACAGAGCAGAGCACAGTTTCTGGAATACTTAGACTCCCGCATGTTAAGGACTGATAAAAACATTTTGTAACATTATTTAATGTGAAAATGCTATTCAGATGACATGAATAAGAAGAGAGATGAGGGAAAATTTTTACTGGTACACCATGCAGACAGTTCTGTCTGATGTCTTTTGTAATGTATAGGTGACTAATAACTAAATCTTGCAAGGCAGGAAATGTGAGATACTGTGGTTTACCGAGGAAGGTAAAATGGGAGGAGTAACCTGAGAAGGAAGTGAAGCACACTAAAGCAGTATCTCCCAAAACAACCTGTTATCTTAGCAATGAGCTGATATTTCTGGTTGCTTTTTTCTTGCTTTGTGTGCAACACATCAGTAGGAAAAATATTTGTAAGGGGCACTGTAGAACAGTAAGTGATACTTGTACCGAGACCTGTTAAAATTAGCACCACTTCTCTGTTCTTTTATTCTAAGTGTATGGAACTGAGATGTGACAGTTCAGCCATGGGCATTATAATCTCAACAACTGTGCCATCACAATGCACTATGGGGAAGATTTAGCTTTAGAAGAAAGCCAGCTCTGATCAGGATGTCTGCCCCCAGAATTAGTCTGAGGGATACAAATACAAGAGAATTATCAGTGATTACTACTTTCTGATGATTACATGTTAGCAATGTGTAGAAATTCAAAAAAAGATAAAAAAAAATGTTTTTTTTTAATTTTTTCCTGTAGTGGTCCTTTAAGTAACATGTCATAGCTAGCTACAGACTACCTTCTGTATCCACTGTTAACAACAGTTGCTATATTAATGTCTTCACTAAAATCCAGATTAATCCAAGCACCTATACACTTCTAACTGTATCTGTAAATAAACTGTTTTATGTAAATCACCAAAGGTCAACATGCCCTATATTTCCTTAACATTATAAATGTTAAACAAATATATGTAGACAAATATAAATACACATAAACAAATATAAATAATTAAATCAATTAAATAACTTCCTTGCACAAATGATTAACCATCGTAATAGGGATCCAAATATCCTTAGTTTTGTCCTCACAAATATTATTCCTTCTTGTACACTTTCATGTGTATCATTTGCCCTTGATAAATCAAGCCATAAATCAATCGCTGGGATTCATAAAGGTTTCCACCAAATGTACACTTTCTGTATTCAAGAACATCCCTACCACATTGTTTGTGCTGTCAATTCACTCAGAAAGGTTACACAAAGAGTACATTTAGTGTAGACTAGTGGAAAATTTTCCTTTAAAACTACTGGTAGCTCTGCTCCAAATACTTCTTTATTTAGGGACTTCTAAAAAGCAAACCTTCCTCTATAGCTGAAGGACATAAATAAATTAATCTGTAATCCTTTCCTGACATAGGCCATTGGATGTCCTGCTAAATATGCCTCTGACTGCTACTCCCATTTAAATAGTTGCATTATAGGATCATAGGTGATTACTAGATTAATGACCAGGGGGGTCCTTTTAAGGCCTAGCTATGCTTCCAAAAGGTAAGAATCAAACCTTGTATGTTGTAAGTGTAAGGTAAATACCTTAACTGTTATGCCAACCCACAAAGTCATTGATAAGATAGTCCCTAATTGGACTAACTATAACTGGATTTTTAAAAATAAACTCCTGTGATGCAATACCCATATACAGTGGATATAAAAAGTGTACACACCCCTGTTAAAATACCAGATTTTTGTGATATAAAAAATTAGACCACAATAAATCCTTTCAGAACTTTTCCCCCTTTAATTTGACCTATAACCTGTACAATTCAATTGAAAAACAAACAAATTTATTAGGGGAAAATATAAAAAAACAAAAAATGCACAACAAGGTTGTTGCATAAGTGTGCACACCCTTAAACTAATACTTTGTTGAACCATCTTTTAATTTAATTACAGCATTCAGTCTTCTTGGGTAGGAGTCTATCAACATGGCACATCTTGACTTGGCAATATTTGCCCACTCTTCCTTTTAAAAGCACTCCAAATCTGTCAGATTGTGAGGGCATCTCTTGTGCATAGCCCTCTTCAGGTCACCCCACAGATTTTCTATTGGATTTAGGTCTGGGCTCTGGATGGGCCATTCCAAAACTTTAATTTGCTTCTGGTGAAGCCATTCTTTTGTTGATGTGGATGTATGCTTGGGGTCATTGGCATATTGAAAGGTGAAATTATTTTTCATCTTCGGCTTTCTAGCAGACACCTGAATGTTTTGGGCCAAAAGTGACTGGCATTTGGAACTGTTCGTAATTCCCTCCACCTTGACTAAAGCCCCAGTTCCAGCTGAAGAAAAGCAGCCCTAAAGCATGATACTGTCACCACCATGCTTCACCATGGGGATGGTGTTCTTTTGGTGATGCAAAGTGTTGTTTTTGTGTCAAATGTACCTTTTGGAATTGTGGCCAAAAAGTTCAACCTTGGTCTCATCAGACCATAAAAAAATTTCCCACATGCTTTTGGGAGACTTGATGTATTATTTTGCAAATTTTAGCCAGGCCTGGATGTTTTTCTCTGTAAGAAAGGCTTCCATCCTGTAACCCTACCCTATAGTCCAGACATATGGAGAATAAGGGAGATTGATGTCATATGTAGTACACAACCAGTACTTGCCAGAAATACCTGCATCCTCCCTGACCAGTTTTCATCTTGTCTTTTCGTCAGTTTTGGAGGGACTTCCAGTTCTTTGCAATGTCACTGTTGTCCCATATTTTCTATACTTTTTGATGACTGCCTTCACTGTGTTCCATGGTATATTCAATGCTGTGGAAATGTTTTAGTACCCTTCTCCTGATACCTTTCAACAATGAGATCCCTTTGATGCTTTGTAAGCTCTCTGTGAACCATGAATTTTGCTGTAGCAAGCAACTAAGTAAATGTCAGGAAAATCCTACTAGGACAGCTGAACTTTATTTGGGGTTAATCAGAGTCTCTTTAATTGATGGCAGGTGTGTACCCAAGAAGACTGAATGCTGTAATTAAATCAAAAGGTGCTTCAACAAGGTATTAGTTTAAGCAACCAGTTTATTGTACTTTTTTATTTTTTATGTTTTCTCCTAACAGATTTGTTGGTTTTTCAATTGAATTGTACAGGTTATAGGACATATTAATTGTAGAAAAAGATTTGAAATTATTTATTGTGGTTGTGACACCCATGCACTGGCCCAGTAATCAAGGAGCCTCAATCCTCACCACTATCACCAGTAAGGGACATGCGCATTGGGAGGATAACAGTAAAGTACAATTTCCCTTAAGAGCACACAGATATCACAGTCTGGGGCTGGTTTCTCCCTCTCTCTCCAGATCCCCAATAAGACTCCCCATTGGCACAGCTATAGGGTTAAGATCATAGCCAAGTGGTCAAGTCAAAACCTCCAGCACCCTCTCTGTCCAACCAGTGCTTTGTGTCCCTGTCCAAGTAGCTCACACACACACACACACACACACACACACACACACACACACACACACACACACACACACACACACACACACACACTCTTTGAGATTTGATTTATATATGAACACACAGACACTCATGGGCAAGGCTGGCACAGGTTCTTCAGCTATGCCCCCTTCTGCCCAGACTATACAATAGTACCACCTGCCACCAACCACCCTTATCAGCTACTACAAAGGCCCTTACCAAAGGGTATCCAATTCTACTGTGCAATGTTACTATTATCCAAATGGTAAGTGTGACTAAGGCTATTTAGGAGTGGATGGACAGTATCACCAAATACATGCAAGTATGCTAAGAGCTTATATATCTCTACACAAAATCAGTCACAGTTAAAATATTTAAATATTTAGTAATAAATAATAAAAGCACAAGGCAATACTTATTACCTCAATAAAGTGACAGCAGAGTTCAGAAATCACAGGAAATACTTTAAAATAACATAGTAGGACAGTCTCACATAAATATAGAAAACATCTACACTAATCTTGCTATATTCCTATCTATATCTAAGAGATACTATACCCCCAAATGTCTTACTTACAGAGCCAGGTAGATACAAATGCTGAATCAATGTGTTCAAATCCCGAGACAAATACAAAATGGACTCTCTTTCTCTCTGAGATAGTTCTTAAATTGATAATACACATTATTGCTGACTCATTTCAGATTACAGCATTCTTGTCATCTCTGGTTAAGTTTCCCAGGCTTGGAGGAACTTAAAATTTAACACGTTTATGTCAAGAATACTTATCTCTCAGAAGCTGACAATTCTCTCTTTCAAGCTTGCCTGAAGCTGGGTGGCGTAAAACAATTACCTTGGAAACCTGGAATTATCTCTATTTCTAGACAATAGAAAGAAGCTCCACCTGCAGACATTCTGTCTCCTAACTGAGATAACACATAGTCATAAATTTCTTCACATATTTTCTCAGAGTTTGTAAGCCAACTCTGTATGTCCCAATTTCTACCATGAAAACATACATTTGCATTGGCATATAGTTTATACGCATTTCTGATGTTTTTCAGCAGGGTGCACTGTGGTTAAAATATTGAAACTCAGTACAGCACATATAGTTTAGTCATAGCATAGAGTTCTCTTACATTTGTAAAACAAACCTACAAATCCTATTAATATTTACAAATGACATAGGCTTATTTACCAAATTCTATCTAGTTGGGCTGGCAGCCTTCATAGTGGTCTCATTTTTTATATTACAAAAACCTAGTATTTTAACAGTGGTGTGTACACTTTTTATATCCACTGTAAATAAACTACATAAAAAGAGAAAGAAATCACTTAATTTGTATAAGAGGACCTATTCTACCCATCTTAAGAGCATACAGAAAAAAGCTTAGTGATGCCAACTAGAAGTTCAAAGCTTGATATAAACTTAAAAGAGTCACAGAAACCAAAAAAGAATGACAGACTTTTTTAAATATGAAAGGAAGTTAAGAACTAAAGACCATCAATTTTCATGGCTAGTTCACAAACATACTGCTCACTCTGACTTAAAAGAAATAATATCCTAGCTAACAAATTTATTAAAAAAATTATTCTACCCACAGTCATAACTATTACTGTATTCTCAATTCCAATTCCCTTTTATATTTCATATTAAACAAGTCTTTTCAGCCCTCAAAAAGTCTGAGAACACCTCAAATATGGGTCCTGACAACACACTAAGTCTGTTGATTTGAGTACCAAATACAGACTATATGAACTCCAGTTTAACCTCTTTAGCCTAAGCCTCTCAACTAGTTAGATTCCTGAAGACTGGAAAACAGCAATTCTAATTATGTTACACAAAGATGGCCCAGCCATGGACCCGGGTAACTACAGTCTCATTAATCTAACTAGCCTAGTGTTAAAGCTATGGAGTGCATTATCTCAAACCTCATTAATCTGGACATTGAAAATCTCTTTAACAGTGGACATTCATCAGTTCAGGTTTATCAGAGGCAGGTTCTGCCTCTTCAACCTTATTAACCTCTTTGAAAGAGTCACCAGAGTAGTGGGCAGTGCTTATTTAGTACCTACAGCAAGGATTTTGACACTACTCCCCCATGGAGGTATTACTGACTGTCTTTTAAATCTGAATATAAATCCATATTATGTAGAGAAAAAGCTGACCAGTTGTCAGACAGAAATCATGGCACTTCAGAAAACAAAGTAAGTTAGCAGAAATCATGGCACTTCAGAAAACAAAGTAAGTTAGCAGCAGTCTACTACAGGGCTAAGTAGAAAAGTCTCATCTGTTTAGCATCTGTTTATCAGACCTTCAAGCAAACATTCCTACTTACTCGATGCTTGATGCTTTGACAGAGATGACCTGCATCTGTCACCACTGGGTTTCTGGGTACTGCCTAAGGCTCTTGCCACCCCTATAGTGCCTTTTTTAGGTGGTGTTCCGAAGACCAAATTACCACCATAGCAGCTATAAATAAATGCAATCTGAGGGTCATGCTGCTCAACGCTAGAGGTCTAAATCTCAAGATGCACTCGCTCAAAGCACTCCTCAAAAATGGAGAACATCAATATTTGTGCTGTAACAGAGACCTGGTTTAAAGCGGCAGAAAGCACCCCTATGCTACGAGGCTATAACTCATTCCACACCTTTTGGCCCCAAAACATGGACAGTAGCTCCAAAGGTGCTGGTGTCTCCATATTCATGAAGGATATGCACACCTCCAGACTAGTAGCCCAGCATAAGCATCTGAGATACTTCAGGTACAACTAACATTTGGAAAGATGGCGATCCAGGTCATAGCCTGCTATAGGTCCCCAACCATGTCCCTAGACTCTCACTCCACGTTTCTAAGCACCCTGGAATCTATCAAGGTCCAAACTAACACTCTCATACTAGAAGACTTCAACTACCCCTCCATCAACTGGGAGAACTACTCAAGCACCGATACACTGGCCCACCGCTTCCTGGAATTCATCAGTTCCAATGCCCTGGACCAGCTCATTCTGACCCCCACTAGAGGAAGCAACATCTCTGACCTGGTTATTGCTAACATGGATGACCATTGCTCTACACCAGTAGTCTATCCCTCCCTGGTTGGATCTGACCATAAACTAATCACCATGGAAATCCACATCTCATCCACACCCCCTGCAAAGGTAACCACCTTGAAAAACTTCTCCAAAGCTGACTTTAGGCTCCTAAAAACAGAGGTGGCTAACTTCACGGCACCCATGCCAATGGAAAATAGCTGCATGACTGCTGAATCATACACCAATACACTGTATGAACATGTACATAAATGCATGGAACTAGCCATACCCAACAGAACCAAGACGCTCCCCTCTGAAAAAAGGAAGCCTATCTGGTGGTCCCCTGCCATTAATAGTCTCTACAACAGAAGGAAGAAACTGTTTCAGAAAAAGGTGAAGTCCCAAGACTGGAAAAACTCCCTTATCAGCCTCAACAAAAAGTTGTGATCCCTCATCAAATCCTCTAAAGCCAGCTATGAAGGTAGAATTGCAGCAGACACTAAAAACAATCACAAAGCCTTCTATAGTTATATCAAGAATCTCTACAGCAATACCCAGATTTGCTCTGAGTTACTGCACAATGGTACCTCCTATACTCAGCCAACAGATATTGCCAAAATTCTGGCGGACAGATTCAATGCCAACTTTACTCCTCATTCCCCCCAAAGGACCAATCACAATACCAGAAGAATGCCAGGCACCCATCATTACTGCAGCACAGCATTGTCCAAGGCCAAGAATACAGTTTCCATGGGACCCAATAATATCCCTGGCTGTGTTCTACATGAACTACAAAGTGAACTGGCACCACATCTGTGTGCCCTGTTCAGTCACAGCCTCACCTCAGGCTTTGTCCCTACCAAATGGCACACTGCTACACTCATTCCCCCTCCATATGGGGGGAGCAACTGCAGACCCTGGGAATTATCGCCCCCATTAGCCTGATGAGTCTGATATGTAAAGCTATGGAGTGCATCATCATGGACCTCATTAACAAAGATATAGGAAATCTCCAAACTCTAGACCCGATGCCATTTGGCTTTGTGAAAGGGAGATCATGCCTGATCAAACTGGTTGACTTCTTTGAGTCAGTCACCAGGGATGTGGATGAAGATAAGTCAGTGCATACAGCCTACCTCTATCTGGTCAAGGCCTTTGATTCCATTCCTCACTTGGGAATTATTGATAAACTTATCAAACTAGGCATCAACTCCTATATCACTAGGTGGGTTGCAAATTGGCTCACAGATAGAACACACAGTGTGAAAGTAGTAGACCAAGTCAGACTGCCAAGCAGTCATGAGTGGAGTCTCACAGAGACCATCCTGGGTCCTCTCCTGTTCAGCATCTACTTCTCAGAAGTCCAGGCCAACACAAAGGGACTCTGGCTGACCAAGTTCAGATGACTGCAAGCTGGGAGCCATTATTAACTCCCCAAGTGATGCAGACATCCTACAGAAAGGCCTCATTGAGACCAACGACTGGTGTTGAAACCACTGCCTTGAGCTTAATGCCAAAAATGCATCATCATCCTCTTTGGTAAAAACTCAGTTCCCACTAATTACTACATTGATGGGAGCCCACTGAACACTGAAGGCGTTGTAAGAGATCTGGGGATGCAGGTTGATAGCAACCTCTCCTTTGACCACCACATTGCCACTGTGGTCAGAAAGTCCTTCTATGTGGCACATCTCATTACCAAGGGCTTTGCATCCAGGAAGAAAGAGGTAATCGTCTCTCTGTACTCTTCCCTCATTAGACCAATCATTGAGTATAATGCCCCATTTGGCATGTACCTCACTAGACACCTGCAACAGCTGCAGAAGTGACAGGATTACCTCACGAAGAGGATCCTAGGCATTAAACACATGTCCTGCATGGACAGACTCAAAAGACTCCAGCTATTCTCTGTCTCATATCCCCTACGATCTTTGCTTGACTTACAAAGCCATGTCTAGCCCAGCTCTGTTAGAAATGCTACATCTAAAGTAATCCCAATCTCTCCACACCACATGCTCCAGAGACCTCAACCTCATTACCACGATATGCCCATATTGCTCTCCTAGATAATTTTCTTTACTACCTTTCACATGTTACTTACTTATCTTCTCTCTCTTCCAAAAATACTTTTCTTCCTTCATTCTCTGCATTTACCCACTACCTCTCTCCCTCTCACTATCTCTTTACCTCCTAAGCGCTCTATATTCTCTCCTCCTTTCTGCCTGAATCTTCTCCTTACTGTTAACCTCCTACATTAATATGCAACTTAACAAATGACCCTTTACATTTCTTATAACTCTGTAATCTAATTTCCTAAGGATTTACTACCCTGTTGATTCTCTGTTTTGTTATATAACTATTTTAGTGCTAATCAAATGTCTTATACTGTATTGTACATTAATGGAGCTTTTCTCCCCGGGTCTCCGCTGAAAATGGGCTACCAAGTCCAATTGGACACTACCCAGTAAACAAATGCAAAATAAAATAAACGGAACATGCTGGAGGGACAGGCTTCTCACCCAGAGACTGCCCATGCTCTGAAATAGACTTCCCATACATTCAAGCAGAGGACCTTGCTGTTTCTCTTCAAGAGAAATCTTGATGAGTGGATGGGTAATAGAAAGTTCACCCCATGGATCACTCCAGTGGCTGTACTTGATACAGGCACTGGGAACTAACTTCGGGTGGCACGATGTCAGGGCACTTCTATGGGCTAGGCTTGTAAAGGCTCTAGGGCCATTAGCCTAGTACACACCTATGAGCCTATGATTGTCTAAGTTAGTGTTCATTTATAAATCAGTGATGTTATTCAGTCCTCCACTGACTTACAGTTGGTTTAGCATGGGTTAGATTATGTTAACAATCTGTGAAAGGACAATGGTCTTCCACTTACTGTGCAAAAATGTGATATACTTCATTTTGGTACCATCATGACTTATAAATTACACACTTCTCCAATCAGACTGTGTTGTGAGGCATCTAAGCACTCTCTTTTACAGTTCCTTATCTTTTAACCATCATGATTTCATAAAAGTTCAGAATTAATTCTGTGTAGCTCAACTAATTTCCAAAGTTATCTCGTCTACTCCATATCTAAAGAAGCTTCCTTCCCGTTTACCTGTCATTTATCTGACTCTATTAAGTATAATGGCCGTTTGGCATGTATTTGATAAAATCATTCAGCTTGAAAGACGTCAGAGATTCCTAACTAAAAAGATCAAAGGCCTCAAGACACTCAGCTATCCTGACTGACTAAGAGCCTTCTCTCTGTATTCTGTCTCATAAATTCCTTCATGATATTCTATGTCTATGCCTTTTATCCAGGAAAGCCCCAAACATTGTTGACCTTCCTCCCCAATTTCTCCATATGACAAATGTTTATTTCAACTACCTTGTCAAAAGGCCTAAACCTTCATCAGAAAGTAACTAAGACTCACTGGACTAATAGATTCATATTCCAACATATGCCATACAACTGGAACAAACCTGCACTATTTGAAATACTACCTTAACAGTTTACCTTACAACCATTTCTTTTATCTTTATCATACAGTTTTTTTTTTAGTATAGAAATGTCAAAAGTCTATACAATTACGTTCTTACTGAACATAATCTGCTAATAGTTCTACAAAAATATGCATCCTTAAAATAAGTTTGCATGGAAAAACAAGCACTGTTTTTGCTGCATGCAGCTCACATGATGTTTCAGTAGGTTTTTCACTCTATCCTAGTAGCTGTTTGTAAAATTGTCATTTGTCTGCTTCTGTGTTTGATGTCTTTGTCTGGATGAAGGTGCATATAATAAGTAATGGTTTAACCTTTTTATCTTTTGTGTGGGTTAAATGACTGTCTGATGTATTCATTTCTCAGCAAGCAGGTACAACAAAGTCTCTGGATATTTCCGATGTTAGCTAGAAACCTCACATCAATAACAATCTCAACCAAAGCCCCCTGATAGTGAAGAAAATGAAAATATATGGATCCAAGAGTTAAAGGCTATGATTAATGTCCGCAGATAACTGTAATATTCTTCATAAACAATACTCGTAAGTATAATTATCTGTAATCTTGTGGATGAATGTCCTGCTCTTTGCCAGTAAATGCACTGATGAAACAGGAACTATTATTTTTCATTACTTCTGTATTTTGTCAAAATATCTTTTGTCAAAAATGGGAAGGAGTGCTTTCCTTATGCCCAATGCTATCCAGTTGGTACATTTAGAGACTGGGGTGGGAGGCACAGGGGCAGCCCTACCCAAAACACTGTTTTTGTATTTTTATTTATTTATTTTTTTTGCAGTCAACAATGTCCATTAGGAACCACCCCGCCCCCGGGAACAAGTTTCAGTGAAAACATGCATGTTGCTTCCTAAACAAAATTAAGACTTCTTCCAGATGTTTAGTTCCTGGGTTCAGGTATACCTCCTACATGCAAAATGATTTTTGAAAAGTAAAAATATATAGTTGCAGTGAAAGTACGTCTTCATAGCAAATAATTGTTGTTCCCTTTTTTAAAGGCCTTAGCTTTTTTCCTTTTTTCACACCATTGCATAAAAGTCACATTTAGACTAACAGCAATATGCCTTTTAGAAAACAATGCAAATAAAAAGTGTTAAAAGACCTCTATTTTACAAAAACAGAAACTTTCAATATAAATGATATTACTGAAGACAGAAAAACATACTTGGGAAGTCACACCAATACTGATAGAGGAGAGGGAAGACAATAACAAAAACTCTTTATTCCATGAAAAACAAAATGAATGCAAAAGTTGTATTCAGTTTAAATGTAACTCTGTAAACTCCATTTGCTTTTAATTTGCCTTTGGCCTCTGTAATAATGGTGAACACCTGTGGCACCTCCTTCTGACAAGTCGTCAGTCAAGCTAGAAAAATAAAGGTTGCTAAACCATTCAGCTTAAACTTCCTTCTTGTGTCAGAAAATTGATCCCTGGCATGAACTAGCTCACTAGGAATATCTACAAAAAAATTATATTTTTGTACATTTAAATTAAACAGCCTGATTTTGGTGTACACAACAGCAATTTATGTTAGAGTTTGTTGCTGCAAAACTTTACATAAATGTATTAACATCTACTCACGTTAGTACTGCTTGAAAAGACTATATGAAGTCTGTCTGCATCAATGTGTGCTTCCTCTATGGTGTTCTTGCAAACTTTTTGCACTTTGGCATAATGTTCTGTAAGCCTAAACAGGTATCCCGTGTTCCTTTTGCATTGCAATTCAAGGTTGGGTTACACTTTTTGGGAAGCTCTTAATAGAACATTTTCCTCCTGAAGCTTTGACTACTCATAAATTAAGGCTTATAGTTTTTCATTAATTAAAGTCAGTTTTTGCACTTTTTCTTTGTTTGCTTTCTCCAGAAAGTCCACCTTATAAATCACAAATTATAATTATGTTACTGCTTATTCCAAAGAAGAAAGTTTAGGAAAAATAATTGTAGGTTGCTTGACAACTACTCCCGTGGTTGTTTCTTTGATAAAATTCAGGTTGCTTTTTGGCAGCTGTGCTTTCTAATCCACTCCATTCAGTTTAATTGGTTTAAATACTTTACTGGGCAGTACTTCATCATGCTGCGGTGGTGGTGCTGCGGTAGCATTGTCGCCTCACATTAAGACATTGTCCTGTTCGATTCTCAGCTAAAGTGTCTTCTGTGTGGAGACATGTGTGAATGGACGTACCTTCGTTGAAGGATGTGCGTCAGGGCGGGTAACTCGGTATGTAAAAATCTACTGCCAATCATTAGCGGACCGGAGATCCACTGTGGCGACCCCTAACCGGGAAAAGCTGAAAGATACAACAACTGGGCAGTACTTCATCAGTTGAAGATAATTAAACTGTATATACAGTTGTACTTACGTCTGCATTTCATTACAACTGCTTCTAAAAATGTTGCTAGACTTGGCTGTATTAAAACCAGTGTTCATAGATTTTTTGAGTATTCAATGGCTTTGTTACAGATATCTCTGCAACATCCATAGTTCCAGTTGACTTTATAAAGATGGTGTAGGAGGCTGTAAATCATTTTTATTGCCTTATTTCTCAACAGTCCTGATTTTGTCACTTATTCCAGTTTTTATTGTAAATTTATGTCTTCTTCCCGACTTCCTAAATGCCAACATATCTGTCCTAATTTTTGCATTGGCAAAGTTTTATGTATCCCATTTTGCATATATGTTGTCAACATCAGTAGTCACTGCCCCTCCCCTGCCAATCACTGACAGGTTTATTGTCGGTAATGGTGTTCCTGTTCCCTGTAAAACATTTCAATATGGTTGTATTTTGTTGTTATCTTAGTGTTTCAGAATTAATAAGTGCTTCAGGTCTCCACCCCATACTTGTACATTTACAAGACCAGTTTAAGATATGTGCTTATGAGGAATAACTAAATTCATGAGATAATAACAATGGAGATGTAAATGTTTAGGCCTATTGACATTTATTAATCCTGTTATTAGCACTATGTAAATGTAAAATGTGCATAAGGAAATACGTAGTAGTTCCTATTTAGTGGCATAGCTGTTCATTCCTTTGCATTTGCCATATATATGAGCTTCACAGGTTTGCATTATGATGTCATTTATTTCATGGCTTCACTCATTCCTTTTTATCAATCCTGCCACTGCTACATGTAAAGCTGTTTCTTTTTATTCATCATTTCTCTCTATGTATTCCTTTTTGCTGTAGTCACACTATCCTCTTTTTTTACTTTTGATTTTAAGTGGAGAATACATTTGAAAGATCCTGAATGTCATGTGTAAACCAAAAATAAAAATAATTGCAGATTTGTGATTGATATGAGACTGAAACAGTATGAATTTTATGACAAGATATCAAATGACTTTTGTTAACAGCCTTTTTGTTTGTCATTTAATTTTATTAGAAAACACAGTTTCATGTGAGCACATAGATAAGTCTGTCAAGAAAAATATAATTTTGTAGCAGTAGAATCTACAAGTTGAAAAACATCTAGATACATCACCATGATAAAGCAAAACAGCTGACAGTTCAGGGACAGAGTAGTCTGGATCCCAGCAAAGTATATAATTATGTAAGTAAACTTACCATAAACATTAAATGTTCTGATAGAGCTCTGGTGCAGTAGCTTAAGTTATT
The DNA here is from genome assembly GCF_019279795.1 of Protopterus annectens. Lineage (NCBI taxonomy): Eukaryota > Metazoa > Chordata > Ceratodontiformes > Protopteridae > Protopterus > Protopterus annectens. The sequence continues at coordinate 288,492,471 of NC_056740.1, forward strand.
AGAGTAAAATTCTGCTAAGGATATGACCAACTGGATAACTTTCAAAGCTTAAGGGGGACTTCCACATGCCCTAATTGCCAGTGCTGAAGCAGAGCTGCATAAAAGCAAAGGGTGCAAAAAGCGTCACATCTCTCGTCTCTGGTAGACAGGCTAGGCCTGAAAGCAAAACTGCAAAACTGCTAGGAAAGAGAATAAAAAAGTTATATATATATATATATATATATATATATATATATATATATATATATATATATATATATGTGTGTGTGTTTGGTCAGCAGCTGATTAGTCTACCATTTGTGATCAACTGAGCACAGTTGGTGGTCAAGTTCCAAGACAGTACAATTGTTGGGGTTGAGGAATGTGCCTTTACCATGAGTTTATATGATTTCAGACTTAGTACGTGTGTGTGTGTGTGTGTGTGTGTGTGTGTGTGTGTGTGTGTGTGTTTGTGTGTATGTTTGTATATATATATATATATATATATATATATATATATATATCTATATATATATATATATGGGTTCCTATCAGTTCACCGACAGTTCAGAACATCGACACTCACATCTTCGACACCAAATCATCGACTGTTCATAACATCGACATTTCAGGTAAGCGATCTTCCCCCTTGCAGGACCCATGGTAGCACTTGTTTCTCTGTTACAACACGTAAGGTTTACGTGACTCTTTACAATTTAGCCTGACAGCGTTGTCCTTAACTTCGTAACAGAGAAACAAGTGCTACCATGGGTCCTGCAAGGGGGAAGATCGCTTACCTGAAATGTCGATGTTATGAACAGTCGATGATTTGGTGTCGAAGATGTGAGTGTCGATGTTCTGATCTGTCGGTGAACTGATGGGAACCCATATATATATATATATATATATATATATATATATATATATATATAAATATATATATGGGTTCCCTTCACATGGATTACATTTCAGAATGTCGACATTCATACTGCCAAGACCATATGATCAACATTCGAAATGTAGACCATGCGGAACTGGCATCTCTGTACAATGCGGAATGGAAAGAGTTCCATCTTCCTCACAGTAGTGCGATCTCAGACTTGGTATATTTAAGTTCCAGGGGGTGTGTGGGGTGGAGCCCCCAACAGGGGGTGCAGGGGGCGTAGCTTCCCTGCTAGCAGTGTGAAGGTAAGTTTTGTTTGTGTTTTTTTATTTTTACTTCTATGGTCAACATTTTGAATGCTGATCATATGGTCTCAGCGATATCAATGTTGACAATTTGAAATGTCGACCATATGAAGTAGATCCATGTATATATATATATATATATATATATATATATATATATATATATATATAAAATTAGTAGGGGGTGTGGGTGGCACAGCCCCCTACATGGGGGGGGAAAGGTGGTCTTGCCCCCCTGCAAAAAAATGCTTTTTATTGTAAATTTTGCATGCACTGAAGCTGTTTCTTGGTCAATGTGTAGATGCGTGTTGATGCCATAGTTTTTGATGTTTTTGCACTGACATTTTGAGTGTCAACATTTGATGTATTCAAGCTTTAGAAATACATCTATATATATATATATATATATATATATATATATATATATATATATATATATATATATATATATATATATATATATATATATATATATAAAATCAATATGTATATATCTACCCCCCCGATTCACAAATCCTCCATGTAAGACTAAATAAGTCTTACTCTGAGACTGCAGTTGAACAGTATGATGTCAGCATGCCATGCATATTCATGAGGGCAAGCTGACTCCACTCCAAGTCTAACACGGACCGTGCAGGAAGGCAGGGGGCGTGTCCGACTGCTGAGCAGTCCAAAGGTCCACGCCCCTGCAAGTGTCTGAATTGTGAAATGTCAACACACAGGAGTGAGTCCGCTCAAATGTCTACGTACCCAACACTACACTTCCTCACATTGTAAACCCCCAGTATAGTTATAAAAAGTAAAACTTTTATTTTTTTTTTTCTAATTCCAGATATAGCTGCCCGTATTTGCGCGTGTTTGCGCGGGTGTGCCCATTGCTAAGCTGCAGTTAGCAATTTCGACATTGAAGAGCATAATAAGGAATGTTTATGCAAACTAAGCCAAATAGCAATAGCGTAGTGGTAAAGCCTTCGCACAAAGAGGAGGCATGCACAGTTCGAGTCCCACCACTCCCCTTTCTATTTTATGTTTTAAATTAGTATATGAAATAATTCCTGGCATATATGAATAAACTTTTACTAAAAAGCATTGAAATGGCCTATGTATTAGTGAACAAAAATGTATATTTTTAAATATAAGAAGGATCCTGACATGTAATTGCTCGTACTTAAGCAGCGCTTTACCCAGCGCATTATAGTTGCCCATAGCTAAATAGTGCTTTACGCAGCGCAATATAGTTGCCCGTAGTTAAGCAGCGCTTTACCCAGCACAATATAGTTGCCCACAGCTAAATAGCGCTTTACCCAGCACAATCGGTTTGCGTGGAGGTGCACACCACACCAACTAGCGCACCGTAGGGCAACGTGGAGCAATGTAGAGCAAGGTTGCCTAAACACAGCCACAACCCCTAGCTTGTCTGGACAGTAGTAAAATAAAAAGCAATGTCAAGGTTCGAAACCAGGACACTGTGCACCATAATCAAAGTACTGAACCACTAAGCCATGACAGCTTAGGATAAACAGCCACTGTTAACATACATATACTTATAAATAGGTTCATAGGTTCATAGGTTAGTACTAGGCTAACTGCCCTTGCGAGCCATTTTAAGCCTAGCCAATTATCCCTTGTGAGATTCAAACCCTGTACCTTGTGTGTGTAAGGCAAACACCTTAACCATTAGGCCACCCTCCCAACCCCCAAATAGTAGATTAACCATTGTTAAGCAGGTCTGTAGTCAGCCGAGAATTTTCAAAAACGGACAATCACAAAAAAGTGCAGGAAATGCGACATATTTAAGCTCCATAGGCAGGAATACTCGCCATAACTGATTGTAGCTCCCATCTGCAGTCAGAATGGCTGGTGCTGGAGAGGGTACACGCTTTCGAGCGCAGTGCTGGGGCATTGAGGAGTCAAAATACATGGTTTGGCTCCTTGTCCACCATCATGAGTCAAGACTCCTGTAGGGCCAGTTCCAAGGGATGGAGTACAAAGCAGAGGCTTGGAACTGGTTAGCTCATGATCTCACCAGTCACAGGCATCCCTCGGACTGGTGAGCAGGTCTGTCACCACCATGCAGACCTGAAGAGATGGAAGCAGGACCTACTGAACCAATGGATACAGGAGGCCTGTGGGATGCAAGATGCCCCACTACTGAGTAGGTAGCCATGGAATGCAGTATGTAAGACATGCTAATTTAGTCTATATAATGGATAGGTATGTCTCAATATCCCTTCATTTACTTCACAGCTGCAGGTGTCTGTGCTGCGAATCAGCAAGCCTATGCAGATAGGCTGCTAAGGCTGCACCACCAGGCAGGTTAGTAATTATTCTGCATGTATTGTTATAGTTGAGAGAGCCTGAAAAAAGTGTTGTAGCCCAATAATAAAAGCATAAAATGCCCTGAATAATTTCACTGCATGTAGTGTTATATAAAATAAGTCAGAGAGCCAGAAAGAGAGTGTAGTAACCCATTAATAAAGGTAAAATAAGTCCGGAATATTATCTCTGCATGTACTGTTATATAAAATAAGTGAGCGAGCCTAAAAAAGAGTGTTGTAACTTATTAATAAAGGTATAATACGTCTTGAGTAAGTCTTCTGTATGCACTGCAATATCAAATAAATGGGAGAGCCTGTAGAAAAGTGTGCAATGTAATTAATAAAGGTATAATACTTGGAGTGTGTCTGTGTCACTTACTTTGAAACGTTGTTGTACCCTTGCATTATATAAATAGTACTGTTGTATTAACTGCTGTCAACCCACAGTTGGGCAGTCCCATATAAAGTGGATGATGGAAGTGCCAGTAGCTGTGAAACATATATACGGTCCTCAGTACTCAGTTAATGGCTGTCATGCATAGGTAAATCTGGCACATGAGTAGCTTGTTAATGTGTTCCCCAGAAATGTGAGTGTGCTACACGAAATTTAGGTTTCTGTAGAAATGTAACTGAAAATGGCATGGGAACACATCCAGATATGTAGATATATAAATATAAATATAAATAAAATAAATAACTATGTAGCAGTAACATCTGCATCTTGGACAGTTAGTATGTCAGATATAGGTCAGGTATATAATGAACTAGCAAAACCCATTACTTAACCTAATGCATGTTGCCAAGTGTAATAATACATGTAGGGGATATACACCTGCAGTCAATAGGAATATAATGTAGACTAAAAGTACTTATAAGTTGTTAATTGAGGTTTCTTTCTACACCCTACTGTATTATGTGCATAAACAATGCAATTCCACACCTCAATGGGTATGTCTAATCTCAAAACATTTGTTGGGACATATGTCCTATTGTTCTATAAATATCTGCATTCACTTTGATGCATGTACCCTGTTCAAATACCACAATCTTGGTTGTTGCCATGAATCATCCCTGCACGCCATTGGAATGTCCACTGTCATTCAATATATGCATGTGTTATGCTTGCTGTTCAACTGATGGAACCTTGGTGTGTTGGGTTAATGGGAATATTACTGCATGATGTTACAACTAATTTGGAATGCTGTTGCTTATGTTGTAAGTAAACACATCTAATCACAGAATGTATGGGAAGGCCGGTCCCAGAGGACCCAACTGTCCCTCCTCAGCTGGCGATTGCACCTGGCACCAGCAGGTCCGGTGCCCAGCCCGAGCTCCCCTCCTCCGTTGGTCCTGTGCCACCTTCGGGTGGAAGCGCTGCAGGGGATGATGCTTGTCCCCCCGTGCAAGCATGGGTGAAGAAGGGCCACCTGTCTCCCTCCAAAGGGTCCGGGCTGTGGTACGTAGGGAGATCCAGCGTTCAGTCGCTGATCCCCTACGCCAGCTCGAGACGAGAGTGGCACGACTCACGGGTGAGCCTGCCCCTCCTACGCAGCCCCCAGCACAGCCACCCTCAGGCTGTGAAGGTGCAGTGGTGACTGCCCATGGGTGTGGATCTCAGTTCCACTGTTACCATCTGTGGGCTCATGGGCTTGCAATTTCCAAACATCTGTCCCTGTCAATTGTGTTCACCCACCCCATGTGTCATACTCTGCCTGTGTATGCATCTTGTTCGTCTTGTCTGTTTACCTCCCCAACCTACCTCCCCAAATATACCTACTTCCTCTACCTCACTTTCCACTTTCACCTGAAAAAAAAAAAGGGCAATCTGTTCCCACAAAAAAATTATGCCCCATACATAGCTGCCCATTTCGCACACATGTCTGCTGGACATGTAAACTGATAATTATAATTGGCAGTACAACATACTTTGTTGTCCTCACCCCTCTCTCAGGGGTGGAAGGTTTCAAATTTCACTCCAAATTTATTGCATATGCACAGCTGTTACTGGTAAAGAAATGGGCAGCTATGGACCTTCCCTACACCCGTCCTGCACATTCTGAGCTTGTTTCCCTACTGTCTTTCCCTCTTTGTGCCAACTTTTTCACCACTTTCCTATCTCCCCATTTTCTTTTCTTTCAAAGAAATTATCGCGGGGGTTAGCGGGAGTAAGCACTTTTAAGCAGTAGTCAGCAGGTTTAAGAGAGTGTGAGCAGGTGTGCACTTAGCTAAGTATTGCTAAGCATCACGCAACCCTCCGCAAACCCGCTTACAACTGCTTAAAAGTGCCTTAGTCACTCTGCATGGCAGGGGCCTTGTTCTGCTGAGCAGCAAAATAAAACACCTCTGTCAGTCTTGAACCTCAGACCTTGGACACACAGTACCACTAGGCCACAGTAGATTTACAAGTTGATGCTGTAATAAATATATCATGCATTACAATGAGTGAATGTAAAGGGGAAATAGGAATGTCATAACACAACTCTTGTTCTGTGGATCTTTACAAGCAGTTGTTGTGGAACTGCATGACATGACTGTGAAAAGAGAACCAGCCATCCTAGCAGGAAATAATGTTACAGTAGCACTTTACAAACCCCACACAGTATCAGAGCAGGATAAACACTGGCATATTTGAATAGGGCAGAGGCCATACTTCCCAACTGTGACTGCTTTTCAGGGATATCCCTGATTCGTAAATAAATGTTAGCTTTGTCCCTCAGAATCCCTCTGAAAAGTACTGACGGTAGGCTGAAGAGTGGGGAATTACACATAATGAATAATGTCAATAAGTAACAGTACACACTGCATGCACGTCAGAAAAGGTGTATTAATACATATGCTCTGATTCTCTCACAGTCTCAACTTAATGTCGGTAATATATTACAGGTGTACCCCACTTATATGTACCTTTCCCTGAGGCTGTACAAATATATACCTGAGTGTATCAGAGGCCTGGCAGAGGCGGAAACACACAGGCATTTCAGCTTGTCTGCTGTTACACACACTGCAAATAGCTTTGGAACGAGTCCCACAAGCATACCCTTATGTAGGAGTACAACAAAGAAATATCAAAGGATGTATCCATGTACTGTTAGCAACCAACTGTGACAATGCCATTGTTCCAGTGCAGAAAAGACGGTGCACAGACAAAGAATAATAGGCTAACCTCTGGCTACCATCTGGATATTTCCACAAGTGGGAGCTACGCAGACAGACTACTTGCCTAGTTAGACTAGCAGGTACACAGCAACCCTGTATGTTCAACAAGATAAACATCACACAATAATATATAATGCTCTCTGTACTTCTACACCCCTACCCAAAATAACAATATACCTGTGTATTCAGGCTCCACCAAGGATGTAGGTAGGCATACTCAGTACTAAAATGTGTCCAGTTGTCTTGAGTAGCATGTGCTAATGTCAACACAAATAAACAACAAACTGTTCAGAAGTAAGGTTATTAATATTTACAGTATAGTAGTTCACAAACAGTTCAAGTGCCAGAGGAATACATTGCAATAACTACTTTTGTATGGCAGTTAATTGTCTAATTAGAAAAGAAAGTACATACTCTCATGTATCTTGTGTAAGCATGTGGAAGGGTGAGTAAAATTCTACACTTACAAGTGTGTACTAGAAGCAGCAACATTCAGGTTTGAGTACAACATGCAAATCACTGGCTACAACCCTAGCTTCAGAGATAAGAAGTATACCAACCTTCTGACTGACACAACGGTGTCTACAGCAAACAAGTATGGGCCCCACTTTGAAAAGCTGAAAGGACTACACCTACCTAACCTAGCATATTATAGCAGTGGGCTGCTATGACAGTAAGTACTTCAATTACCACACAGCAGGCTGCATGCAATTAGGACATGGTGGGCACCAATTGGTGCAGAGGCCATCACATGCACATGTGCAGATACCTAGAAAAGCAAGCTGTACTTGCTGTCTACACATGCAATAATCTCATTGCAGCAAGAGAGAGAGAGAGATACAGAGACAGAGGCAGAGACACAGACACAGACAAAGACAGACAGAGAAACACAGAAAAAGAAAGAGCAACAAACAGAGAAAAAAAATTTCCTTTAAAAACAAACGGAACACAGCAATACAAACAAAAGGTATGTGCAATACAAACAAAAGGTATGTAACACATATGTATTTGCTGGTATGTAGTAGATGTTCATGAAGAGTACTCTACATACTGTGAATCATCCATATGTGGCAGCAGTATGTATCTCAATGTATCTGTACATGTGCATAGGGTAAGGGACATACTGTAACTGTTTGTGAAGGGTGTACATATATACATTGTTGAAGGTTGTTATGTGCATATTTCTATGTAGATTGTAGTGTGTGGCAAAGAAGATAGCATGCAGTGCTGGTATATGACATGTGATGGTTAAACGCTGTGGGTATGCTCTGTCAGTTTTGCAGTGTTACAGCCATTGAGGCCTGCTAAAGCTACATGGACTGGGGACACCTACAATGCAGTCTGCACAATACTGTGCAATATTATTACATAACTGTATATCTCACAACTGTCGCATGAGTGATATTCCCACCATGAATAGTGGACTGTATATGTGCCTATATGTACATCTATATGTATAGCAATGGATGTTTATATGTATGTGTATATGTATGTGTGTGTGTGTGTGTGTGTGTGTGTATATATATATATATATATATATATATATATATATATATATATATATATATGTAGAGAGAGAGAGAGAGAGATATAGATATATATCCCGTAGTGGCAGTACCAGCCCCAGCAATGTTGGGGCTGGGCTGTCAATAGACCATCCTAGAAGACCACGTGCACGTGGCTCTGGCCAGTCCCAGCAGGGACATGGATCCAGTCGGCATCTCTCTGCCTCTGATGATAGTACCCAGTCTGGCTTAGTACCCGATACTGTCCATGGCACCCCTGCCAGGCACAGGTACTGTGTCCGTGGCCAGAGGCTGTGATCTGTACAGCCTGGCAGGTACAGTCTGTGGCTGTCCCGCAACCTCCTGTATTTGGCAGCCACATGGTGGAACTGTGTGCATGCAGACACACACGCATAAACCAAACGTCTAGGGCTAACAAATACACACACACACATTACATCAACATTGACCCATGCTGTACTGTTGTCCCTCACACACATACACTCACACACACACACACACACACACACACACACACACACACACACACACACACACATGTCGATTGGATGAGTCAGTGTCGGGCTCTGGCAAACCTACAACACACCCTGTGCATATGATGAAACTGTGCCACCTCCTGTCATCTGTAACATTGATGCAGGAACAGGTTAACGTGGTGCTGATGCACAGGGTGACTTAATAGCAGTGTAGCAATGTTAGCATGTTGTCAACAATAAAGTGTAATGATATCCTTGTAGGTATATCTGAGCAGGCATGATGCATTAAAGCTATGATTATCAATATAGTATTGTTTACACCAGTGTTAATTCCAAAAATGTATTGTCCGTCCATGTGCCACTTGGCTGATGTGTGTAATTCTGGCAGCATGTGTTGGTGAGTGGACAGTACGTGTGTGATGTGTGCAGTACAGATTTGCAGGTGTACATTTGTGAACATGGTGGAGGTGCACTGTCTGCATGTACGTGCATAGTGGACACATGGGAAGGGTGACATGCCCTGTATTACACAGTGTTAACACTTCATAGTTTCTATTGGTGGCCAGTATGCATTTTACTACACATATGTTTTAACTTGGTTACACATGTGTGTATGACATGGTTTGACACTATGCTGTGGGTGATACTGTTAATATCGGTCATTGGTTTGCATTCTGGTAGTATACACAACCACAACAGCCTGACTATAACCAATCGTTAGATGATGTTTTGACAACTGACACACAGATGTAGGAAACACAGTAGCATTTGGATCCTTCCGGTACTATACTATACCAGTAACCAGTGGTATTGACCTCCACCCATTCCTGCGACCACTCCTGTTTGGCATGTAGCCTGTTTTGGTACAAGCAAACACACTAGGGATATGTCCGTCCACATCTGGTAATGCATACAGTGGCCTACAATGCATTCTCCGGATGAGACACTTATCCTCCACAAGGATATCATACAGACAGATACCTGTTGTCCAACCCATGCTGTAAAGCTATAAGCCAACTTTAGCATAGTCATCCACATTTATTAAACATAGTATCCCAACAGTACCACATAGGTAGCAGCCCACAACATGTAGAAGGGGTACTAATGTGTACATACAGCCACATGTTATGTCATCTGTCCTTTGCTATTCACATTTCCAAAGGTATTCTGAAGTCCCTTGGTGTATCACATAAGCAATAAGGGGTCTGTATGCATATCCATGAAGTTGTTGTACACCTATAATGAATGTCCATTATTGACAGACTTTGTTGTGTTTGAACATGTCTGAAATATACCCCAGGCATGAACCCTCATTCACACTATTCTATAGAAACTGTCATGGGTGTGTGTGACACAGGTGACCTAGGCCACAGATCACTACAGTGGTTGGCCTTGTCACAAACATACATATGTGACCTAAGGTCTGAGAAGCAGCAGCACAATCTGTCAAAGGTAACAGATGTATTCATGTAGAAAACAGGCTTTACACCTATGAATTAATTGAGGTCACATGTACATATATGTATTTGCCACACATATACCTGAAGTGTGCAATGCACATACTGTTGTTTTACTGATATGTCATACAGTAGTAAAAGCAAAACCAACAACACATTGATCAACAGTGTACACTCAGCAATCACAGGATTCAAACCCCTACCTAACGATGTTATGATACTAGAGAGATACGCATTAACACAACATGCTAAATGCTTTACTGGGAGTTTTCATTTCCACTGCTGTATTTGTGGGATGCTGACATCATCAGACTTGCCAAAGAGGAATTTACCTCTTTTAAGGTGTTTTCCTAGTCTCCAAAAAGGGCACTTTACACCCCCCCCCACACACACACTCAGCAATTGCAGGATTCAAGCCCCTACTAGAGAGATACGCATTAACACGACACACTATATGCTTTTACTGGGAGTTTTTGTTTCCACTGCTGTATTTGTGGGATGCTGACATCATCAGACTTGCCAAAGAGGAACTTACGTCTTTTACAGTGTTTTCCTAGTCTCCAAAAAGGGGACCCCTCTCAAAGGAAATTACACACAAACATACAACCCCCCAACACTCCACAATTGCAGGATTCAAACCCCTACCTAAATATGTTATGATATTAGAGAAATATGCATTAACATGACGCGTTATATGCTTTACTGGGAGCTTTCAAATACACTGCTGTATTTGTGGGATGCTGACATCATCAGACTTGCCAAAGAGGAATTTACCTCTTTTAAGGTGTTTTCCTAGTCTCCAAAAAGGGCACTTCTCTCAAAGGAAATCACACACAAACATACACCCCCCCCCACACACTCAGCAATTGCAGGATTTAAGCCCCTACTTAACTATGTTATGATACTAGAAAGATACGCATTAACACGACAAGCTATATGCTTTTACTGGGAGTTTTTATTTCCACTGCTGTATTTGTGGGATGCTGACATCATCAGACTTACCAACGAGGAATTTACCTCTTTTACGGTGTTTTCCTAGTCTCCAAAAAGGGAACTCCTCTCAAAGGAAACTACACACAAACATACACCCCCCCCACATTCAGCAATTGCAGAATTCAAACCCCTCTCTAACTGTGTTATGATATTAGAGAAATACGCATTAACATGACACGCTATATGCTTTACTGGGAGCTTTCATGTACACTGCTGTATTTGTGGGATGCTGACATCATCAGACTTGCCAAAGAGGAATTTACCTCTTTTAAGGTGTTTTCCTAGTCTCCAAAAAGGGCACTGTTCTCAAAGGAAATTACACACAAACATACAACCCCCCCCCCCACACACACAGCAATTGCAGGATTCAAACCCCTACCTAACTATATTACAACACTAGAGAGATACGCATTAACACTATGTGCTTATATCCTTTTCTGCATGCTTTTATTTCTCCTGCTATATTTGTAGGATGCTGACATCATCAGACTAGACATGGTAATGTGTGTGCACTTTGTTTTATTCAATCCCAGGACTGAGCCATGGGGGACAGCAGGTGTTAACAGCTTGAACAGGACTCCAGAATTCTTAGCCTGTGTGATCTATCTGTGGACCAGTTGCCAATCCATCATATGACAATACATATTTATGCACAGATTGTTGATTTTGTGGATATGACATGTGTCTGGGATGTTGGAAAAGGGCTATTCAAAGTCTATGTGGGACATGTGTAGCTCATTTCAGTGATGTATGTCCTGGGTTGCAGCCTTGCAAACAGTCTAGCAAGTTTGGAAACTATGATCTGCCCATGACCAAACCAAAGTTGGTAGGGTTGTGTGTTTGTCGGCTTCCAATTGCTCTATTTATGACTTCAATCATGATGGACTCCATGGCCTTGCAGATCAGACTTCACAGGCTTATAAGACTATAGTTTCCATGGTCTGTTATGCACCAACACTTGTGGAGTGTGCCATATGTTGCTGTAACCCATTCAACAGTTTCATATCCTGTACAGAGAGTGAGGCTCAACAGACTGTTCAGGTGCAGGTTCTGTTTGTTCTGCAGTTCACTTATGACACATATAGGGAAACAATGTAATCAAATTGATGCCATGCTTTCAGCTTTGGAAGGAGCTGTTTACCCATTCTACATGTGATATCTCCTGGTATGATGATAGGGCCTTTTGTCAGTGGGAGGTGGGTATGTATGTATGGGCCTATCTGACAGGATGTTGGCATTGTCAGTCATTTACAGTTGGCCCTGACTCAGGACATATATGAGTGTACATTGCTATTTATGACATAGCTGAAGGAAGTGTCATGGTTCTGTCTGGACTCCTTCGCAGATAATCTTTCCAAAACACCAACAAACTTAAGCATTAAACCCCTGTTATACTCTTTTACACACTTAACACCCTACTGATCCTTTTTGATCAGTCAAAAAGTATGTCATCATAATATCCTGACATGTCCAAAGGTCAGTTTCATGTGTACTCTCCAGTCCAGCTGGTGTATATGGGAATTTTGAGGCAATGTTACAACTGCCTTATGTACACAGACAACCCTCTCCTCCTCCCAACAAACTCAGATATATGTGAGAGATGCAACTATATAGCCAAACTGGAGGCTGAGCTCTCACGACCCATGACTGGCACAGTCTATCAGGAGGAGAAGGTAACCACAAACACACCACAAATCCAGTCTCACATAGACCTATAGCAACAGCAAACCAAACACATAAACACACAAAAGCATACTCAGAGGCTCTAACTAAAACTCTGCCTAAGCAGCAGAGACCTCAAAGCAGACACCCAAACAACTGCTACCCCACAACAATACCCACATATCACATAGTTCACAAAGTCAGTGTGTCACACAGTCACTGCCCTTAAGGCTAAACAATGCACCTAATACACTTGTAATAGGTGACTCTGTTGTCAGACACACTGACGTCCCACTCACCAGGCTGAACAAGGAGAAGGTCACTGTAAGCTGTCTGTCGGGTGCCAGGATCCGACACATAACACATGCACTCAGGTCACTCCAAAGCAAATACAAATATGACTCCATCATTGTCCATGCTGGTGTGAATGACCTGAGACATTCCTCCCTGGACTACATGAAAAGAGACATAGAGGAGCTCTCTGATCATGTAGCCCAGGCCAGTATGACCCTGACCTTGTGTAGCATCTTACCCTCACCAAGAATGATGCCACAGTATAAAGACAAAATGATCAGTTTTAAAAGTTGGCTAACGTATTGGTATCATTCAATGGGGATCCAGTGTCTGTCAGCCTGGGATGACATGCTCGACAAGCCACGTTGCTTCGCTAGGGATGGCTTGCACCTGTCACCCCTGGGCTTTCGAATACTGGCTAAGGCTCTTGCCACCCCCATAGTGCCTTTTTTAGGCAAGGCTCAAAAGACAAACCCACCTACATAGACAATACAAGGAAAAAGAAACTAAGGGTAATGCTGCTCAATGCCAGAAGTCTAAACCTCAAAATGCACACACTCAAGGCTCTCCTCGGTATGCAGAATATCGATATCTTTGCAGTAACAGAAACCTGGTTCAAGGCTCCTGAAAGCACCCCAGCACTACCAGGTTATACTTCATACCATGCTTTTCGGACACAAAACTCGGACCGAACCACAAAAGGAGGGGGAGTATCCATATGCATCAAAGATACCCACACCTCCAGGTTAGTAGCACAGCACGAAGCATTGGAGACCATCCATGTGCAATTAACAGTGGTCAAAACTGCCTTTCAGTTTGTAGTCTGCTGCAGACCACCCTCCCAAACTCAGGAACCCTACTCGGCTTTCCTGAGAACACTGGAGAATATGAAGGTCTCTCCAAACACCATTATATTGGGTGACTTTAACTACCCAAACATTGACTGGGAATACTACTCAAGCCCCAACATCCTCACCCAACGGTTCCTAGAATTTATAAACTCAAATGCTATGGAACAACTGGTCACCACCCCCGCAAGAGGGGAAAACATATTGGACCTGGTCATCACCAAATGGGGACTGTATGTTCCACACCAGAGGTATACCCCTCATTAGTAAGGTCAGACCATACATTTCTCTCACTGGATATCCATATCCCATCCCCACCTCCAGCCAAGGTAATCTCAGTGAAGAACTTCTCAAAAGCAAACTTCACACTTCTCAAAACCAAGGTGGTATCCTTCAAAGCCCCCGGGCCAGTGGAAAATACGGCTCAAACTGCAGAATCTTTTACAGACGCATTCTATGGACACCTACAGGAATGCATGGATCGTGCTATCCCAAATAAAACCAAGAGTCACTCCTCCAAAGGCAGGAGACCTGTCTGGTGGACCCCAGCCATAAATAAGTTATGCAACAAAAGGAGGAAGCTACTACATAATAGAGCAAAATCCCAAAAAGGGAAGGCATCTCTGATCAGTACTAGCAAGAAGCTACGATCCCTCATAAAATCATCTAAGGACAGCTTCGAAAGAAAAATTGCACAAGACACTACAGACAATCACAAGGCCTTCTTTAGGTATGTCAGGAACCTGTGTGGCAACTCCCAGATATGCTCTGAGTTAGTGCAAAATGGCAAAAAATACTTTGAACCCAAAAACATTGTCAACATCCTGGCAGACAGGTTCAGTGCAAATTTCTCCCCCCACCCCCCCCAAAAGAGCAAATGTCCATCCCAACAGAGTGTAACTCCCTGACATCACAGATGAACAGGTGAGAGCTGCCCTCTCCAAAGCAAAAAAACACAGCAACAATGGGACCAGATGGTGTCCCCGGGCTGCGTCTTACACGAGCTTCATGAAGAACTTAACCCTCACATAAAGTCACTGTTCAATCTCAGACTTACTGCAGGATATATACCCAAGGAATGGCATACAGCAACAGTGGTCCCGGACGCTCCACAAAGGTGGTGCCACAACAGACCCCAGAAACTATCGCCCTATAAGCCTGACTAGCCTGGTCTGCAAAGCTATGGAGCGTATCATCATGGAACTCATAAACAAAGATACCAGGAACCTCCAGACACTGCATCCTACCCAATTCGGCTTTGTTAAGGGCAGATCTTGCCTCTTGAACCTGGTCGACTTCTTTGAAACAGTTACCAGGGCCATAGATGAAGTGAAGTTAGTCCACACAGCCTACCTGGACCTCGCAAAAGCCTTCGACACAATACCCCACTCGGGCATCTTAAATAAGCTCACCAGCTTAGATATCAACCCATATGTCACAAGATGGGTTGCAAACTGGCTCAGGGATAGCACCCACATAGTTGGAATTGCAGGTGCCATGTCAGACTCTACACGAGTTACAAGTGGCGTCCCACAAGGCTCAGTCCTGGGACCTCTCTTGTTCGGTATACATTTCTCTGAGGTACAGGCTAACATGGGAGGACTATGGCTGACCAAGTTCGCAGATGACTGGAAACTGGGTGCCATAATCGACTCTCCGGCTGACACAAGCATCCTCCAAAAGGGTCTCACAGAGATGGATAACTGGTGCCAGAGCCATGGCCTAAAGCTAAATGCAATAAAATGCATAGTCATCCCCTTTGGGAAAAACAAAGTGCCCACAAATTACCACATAGGTGGTAATCCATTAAGTACGGAAGAAGTAATTATGGATTTGGGGACCAAGTAGATAGTAATCTCTCCTTTGACAATCACATTGCCAAAGTGGTTAGAAAGACCTTCTATATAGCCCACCTTATCCCAAAAGGTTTCACATCTACATCAAGAAAGGTCATTGTGCCCCTTTACTCATCAGGCCCATAATTGAATACAATGCCCCATTTGGGATGTACCTTACCCGACACCTGCAGCAACTGTAATGACCTCAAAAGTACCTCATCAAGTGGATCAAGGGACTCAAACAGATGCCCTACGCAGTTCGGCGAAAGAAACTCCAGCTCTACTCAGTTGCTTACAGCCTACTCAGAGGCGATCTGTGCCTGACATACAAAGCCATGTCCAACTCAGAATTAATGGACATGCTCCACCTCAGGATATCCGAATCCCTTAGAGCTACACACTCCAGGGACTTAAACCTCAGCACAGAAATAAATAGGACATGCTGGAGGGACAGATTCATATCCCAGAGGCTCCCCTCACTCTGGAACAAAATCCCATTCCAAGTTAGGCAGAGCCCCTCACTGACCCTCTTCAAGAGAAATATTGATGAGTGGATGGGAGATCATAAGTTTACCCCTGGGATCTCTTCTGGGTCCCTGCTAGACAGAGCCACAATAAACTAACCATAAGAGGGCTATCTTTTGTGACCTACAATTCAAAGGCACAGTCTACTAATCTAAAAGGGTGGAAAAAGCCAAACACACTCTGGCTAGGCTTCTGAATGCCCTAGGGCAGATAGCCTAGTATCAACCTATGAACCTATGGACCTATGATAATGTTTGGAGTGCACAGTGTTTATTGATGATACTGATTGCAGGTTTTTTATCTTCTTTGCTTTCCCACTTTCTATGAACAACCTAAGTATCTGTAGTACATATTTGATTATGACAGGGTTCCAATATATTATAAATGTGTCTGTTGTCATATAACTGTGTGCACAAGGCAGGATTGGTGAATAGTGAGAGGTTCCTGGGTTAACACATGCAACTGCCAGATATGTGTGACCCCCTGCTGTACTCAGACAATGTCTAAGTGTGTGAGCATGCCCAGTTTGGCCTTTCAGTATTTTGTTGCCTGACATTTGTCTCATTTATTCAAGTGTGTGAGCCTGCCCAGTGTGACCTTTCAGTATGTTGCTGTCTAAAGTCGACTACATTTGTTAACGTGTGTGAACACACCCAATATTAACATTTATACTATATGCGTTTTGAAAATCAAGTTATATTTTTACTGCAGGGCTCACCTTTGTGTCATAACTCGACAGGGATTATGCTGTGCCTGCAGGGTTTCAATGAGACACTTTGCATAGACTTACCAACATTTCTTCATATAGGCTGACCAGGGAAATGCTGTCGTGGTTTAGTGGTTCAGTGCTGTGACTATAGTGGACAGTATCCTGGGTTCAAGGCCTGTTACTGCTTTATATTTTCATACTGGGCAGACCAGACTGCTTAAGGACCAGTAAAGCAAATATGAGCATGTTTACCTGCGTTTGCTCAACTATGCCCAACTTTGACCGAACTTGCCCAACATTCCTCAGCGTTAACCAGCATTGCTGAACATTGCCCAATATTGCTGAACATTGCCCAAAGTTGTGCTACTTAGTGTGTGCAGTTTTGTTTACATATACTAAATAGTGGTAAAAGCTGTTTAGCACTGCTTTATATTGCGTAAAACATGGCAATCATGCCTCAGGTGGTGCTGCAGGGCTGCCTATGTCGGATGCACATAGTACACTCCCTATGCATGTTTGGAAACAGGTAGTGTCAAGTTAGGCATCCCTTTTACTATATGTGTGAGTCAGAGAGAGGTATTATTTCCAGGGTTCCTACTGAGCCAGTGTATGTGCTATGCATTGCCTCTTTGCCAAGGCCAAAGCATACTGGGCACACCTCCTTCTGCCTACTGGGGCAGGCTCAGGTTGTTCCTCCTCCGAGTCACACTCTGCCTGTGATGGCCTTTGCAATGGTGGGAGGATGTTTGGCCTGGCCCTATGCTGCTCCTGCTGTAGCTGTTTTTGCAGGATCATATTATGTAGCATAGCACATACCATGACAATTTGGGTACATGTAGTTGGTGAGTACTGCAAGGCTCCACCAGATGTGCCCAGGCACCGGAACCGTGACTTGAGCAGCCCAAACACATGCTCAATTACATTTTGTGTTTGTGCGTGTGCCTCATTATGACATTCCTGTTCAGGTGTGTGTGCATTTCTGATGGGTGTCATCAGCCACGGCTCCAGTGCATACCCAGCTTCCCCCACTAGGTGACCATGAGGGATGTCCCCATTGGCAAATGTCTGGTACAGCTGTGTCAGATGCCAGATATGGGAATCATGGTAGCTTCCAGGGCCGCCAGCACACATATTCAGTATTATGCCCTGGGCATCACACACAACCTGGCAGTTGATGGAGGGGAAGCCCTTGTGGTTAAAGTAGACCCTACCCCGCTCACTGGCTGGTGCTTTGATGCGTATGTGCATGCAGTCTATTGCATCCACTACCTCAGGGTATTCCGCTATTTGCTAGAAAAGACACGTATTGCTGGCCAATACCTCACGGGAATTGGGGAAATATACATGATCACCGACATGTGCTGACATGGCATCCAGGAACTGGTGCAGTACCCTGGATGCTGATGCCTGTGATATCCCCATCATATCACCAGTTGGTCTCTGGAAGGTACCTGTTGCTGGTATTCTTAGGCCAACACATACCTTGGTTTCCACTGGGATGGGTTCCCCTCTGTTGGTTCTGTGTGTGAGGCATGGCCTGCACAGCTCAACAACTTGCTGCATGAGGTCTCTGTCCACTCTATAGCGCTCCACTATTGCCAGCTCATGTAGCCCCTGATAGGTTACCCTGGGCCTGTACACTCTTCTCCGTATCCTCACTGTGGGTTGTTCAGCAGCATTCGCATTGTCACCACCCTCAGTATGTTGCATATGTCGTCTTATAACAGCAATGGCAGCCCCTAACATTTTTTGTCTCAGTAAAGCTTTTTAAGTTTTCACTTCTCTTAGTTTACTGCAGTGTTGCAGTGTCTCTGAGGAAAACATGGTGGAAAGTTGTTTGCAGAGTTTTAAGTGCTGGGCTGGGCTACTGTACTGCCTGTGTAATTGCCTGATTCTGATTGTTTTCACCTGCTAGCTCTGCTAGTTCTCCCTGGTTAACTTCCTACTATTTGTTGTGCTTCCTTTTCCCTTTCTATTTCCACAGGGGACAGCGCCGTGCACACGAGTGCAAACACATGCACACCAGCTCACACACGCGCACACATGCTTACATGGCCTAACACTTACTAATTCCTGCTTAAACGCGTGCACACAGGCGCACACGCATGCACACAGTCTTACTCGGATATATAAGCGTGCACCCGCACACAAGCACATTGCAGGCACTTCAACAAGAAACTTTAGTGTCATCCACGGCATACACCTTCAATTTCTTGCCTTTAGCTAGGATACCTGTTGACACACCTCTTCCAGTGATGAGTAACTGACAGCAAACACATGCCAATCTGCTCCAATGAGCTTACATTCTTTCATACATACCCCCCTCGTGATGTCACCTATATTCTACTCTGATACTCCCCTTATCCTACTCATACACTCCACTGACTGTGCTCATTTGCTATGTAAACTTAGGATTCACTATCCTTAACCATCATTTGTATAGGATTGCCTACTAATGCTTGGTTACATCTCTTAGACTGAGCTTCCCCCTTAGCAACCTCTACTCGGTAGCCATGTTGTCTTCAGCCTGCCATTCCCTTGCATTGAAAATTAAGATTTTCAATAAAATACCTATCTGTGGCTTTTAATTATTGGTTTTCTGGTTTTTAAAGTGCAGCAGGTTTGCGCGGCACTGCGCTATGCTTAAACTTCGGAGATCGAGATTAAAAAAATTATTTTTTTTTATTTTGCAACGGGGAACATTGCCAATGGCTGTACTTTTTGCCATTGGCATGCTTCCTTAACTGGATGCATCCTTTTTTTGGAGCTGTTACGGCTCCGTTTTGCTATTTGCAGAATGGTACTCAGTTGTCAGTGGAGTACATTTCTGCAAATAACACTACTCTTACTCGGACAGGTTAAGCTTTCCTGGATCACAAATTTACCTCATTTGCATAGCTTTCGGCAGCAAATGAGGTAATTTGCATAACCTAGCCCTGTCCGTGTAAGAGTCGCTTTAGGAGCTCTCTTGCACGCCCCTACCAGCTCTTCCTGGATTGCTCGGCGGACATGTTGGCTGCATGGAGTCTTACTCTACTCTTAGACTCCTAGATATATATATATATATATATATATATATATATATATATATATATATATATAAACTAAAATTAACCGCACTCAAAAAACGAACAAAGAGAAGAAATTTTAACTAAGAAATGAACTTCGTGACAATAACAGCATTCAAAAAATTGTAAATCACACCAACAACCCTTGTAGTACTTTAGCGCTTTCGTCTTATTTATTATCAAGACTTCTTCAGAAAGACATGTTTCAATAACTGTGAGCAACCATTTTCACTTTGTTTAAATACATTAGTTCTAGCAGTCCATTTAAATTAACAACAGTTCCTTTCCAATAGTAAAGTGTGAACAGGCAAGGGGCTGTGTGCATTTTCATTAACATTACAATTGCAGTTACATAAGGTAAATTGGTCAGAGAGTAATAGCCTTGTGGTGCCGTGTGCATACTAATAGGGACTGTGTGCAAAAAGAGATCATGTGCAAAAGCAAAAAAAAAAATTAGAGGGGGGGGGACGGGAAAGATGAGAGTCATGCTGTAATAATTCTAATATTAACACCCAGATTGGTTAATTCCTGATGGGATGACCCAGAAATTAGGTATAGTTTCTTTGCATAACTTATGAGTCCATGCCTCCAAAGGTAAGTAAAGAAGGGCACGGACGAAGGTGGAGGAGTCAGGTGGAGAGATCTATTATGATTGGGTATCAGTGTGTGTGTGTAGAGAAATGTGTGGGTATGCCATCCGAGGGGGGAGTGGGAGGAATGTGCTGTGGACTTGAGGGGGGTCTGATTGGGAGCCACCCAGGACAGAGAGTGTGGAGCCAGGGTTTGATGGGTAGGAGATTATGGGTCAGTACAGATGGTATTGCACATGGGCTAGTTCAGATGGTACCACCCCTTGAATGGCTGCGTGAGAAGTGAGACCGAGGAGGGGTGGTTGGTGGGGTCAGTGGGTTCTAGCCTGGTGACTGGGAGCATGCCTGTAGGGGGCGGAGGCAAAAGTCAGAGAGAGAGAGAGAGAGAGCGAGAGAGGAAACACATTAAATCTACTTGCACAATTGTTCAAACCCTATCACATTTCAATCTCTATACCTTCTAAGTGCACATTTGATGTCCAGACTTATGTTAAGTAAGGGAGAGGGGGAGCACATTAAATCCGCTTGCACAATTGTTAAACTTTCAACCCCTATCACATTTTAATCTATATACCATTTAAGTGCAAGTGTCTATGTCCCCTACAAACTCCATTATTTTTTCCAGTGCTGTGAATTTGAATCCTGTGAAGCTTGGGCAAATAGCATTGTGTTTAGCCAAGGCATTCAAACTGTCCTGTTTGCATATTGCTACAGTGTGTTCTTTAATATGGTTACTTAGCTTTCTGTTAGTTTTGCCGATATAGAAATTCCCACAATGTTTGCAGAAAGCGCAGTAGACTACATTTTTTGTGTTGCAATCAAAATGGTCATGTAGATGGAGAGTTCTGTTGCAGTGCAGGAAGGTGATGTTGTTGCCTTTTCATATATGTACACAGGCAACACACTTGCTACAGTCAGACATTCCAGGTTCTGTCCATATTTCATTCTGTGGGGATGGGCTTTTATTCCTCTTGAATGCACCACCAAAAGAAGAGGTTCATTTGAAACAGAAGTTTGGGAATATCCCAAGTAACTTTCTCAGACCTTTTTCTCCTTCTAAGATGTCCCAATTGTTGGTGAGGACCCTTCTGATTCTGAACATATCCGTGAACATTGGAAGGGGGAAACTCGCCACCCAGTCCTTTTTGTTCAGTCCATTCCATGCCCTTGCTGTGAATCTCTTTTCCAGGTTTGGTGGGTACCTGGAGTGTCTGTGCTGTATGATCTCTTGGAACAGGTTATCCACTAAGTACTCTGGGTATTTCCTTTCTAAGAACAAGATTCTGAGGTAAAAACCTTCCTTGATGAAAACCTCATCTCTAAAAATGAGTTTGGATAACTGGATGAATTGTCCTTTTACAATATTCTTTTTCATGAAATGGGGATGCTGGCAGCTGAACTCTCTTTTTTTTTTTGCTTTTGCACGCAATCCCTTTTTGCACATGATCCCTATTAGTATGCACATGGCACCACAAGGCTACTACTATCTGACCAATTTACCTTATGTAACTGCAATTGTAATGTTAATGAAAATGCACACAGCACCCTGCTTGTTCACACTTTACTATTGGAAAGGAACTGTTAATTTAAATGGCCTGCTAGAACTAATGTATTTAAAATAAGTGAAAATTGTTGTTCACAGTTATGAAACATGTCTTTCTGAAGAAGTCTTTAAAATAAATAAGACAAAAGTGCTAAAGTACAAGAGTTGTTGATGTGATTTACTATTCTTTGAATGCTGTTATTGTCACGAAGTTCATTTCTTAGTATATATATATATATATATATATATATATATATATGTATACATACATATATGTATATATACATATATATATATATATATTTATATATACATATTTGTATATATACATACACACACAGATGTACATAATCTCTTAATCTATCTTTTCATCTGTCTGTCTATCTAAATAGATATATCCTCACTTTGGCAATAAAACAAACAAGGAGAATGGATGGAGGGTTGGCTACTGCAGCAGTGATCTATGTGAACATCTACTCTTATGGTAAGTTTGCTTACATGACTGTACTGTATTCAGTATTAGATCACTGTTCTGGTAGCCTGAGCTATTAGGGAAGATCACCATAGCTTAGTAACATATACAGAGAGGGAAGAAGTTTAAGAATCCAAGATACCCTGGTGAATTGTCCTAGAAAATCCAGTTCTCGAAACAGAAAAGGAGTCCAGTTTGTAATGCTTTGTAAAAGTTATGCAGAGGACCAAGTTGCTGCCTATAGAGTAGTTTTAAAGTGTACCCGTTTTCAGAAAACAACAGAAGAAGCCAAAGCTCTGGTAGAATAGGCACTAACCCTACCTGGAAGTGCCTTGTTATGGTGAGAATAACAAAAATAGAAATAGCATGAGACAGCCCTCTTGAAATTGTCTGCTTTGACACTGGTTCTCCCTTTTATTACTTTCAAAGAAGACACAGACAATTGGCAGAAATTAAGCATTATAGTTGTCTGGGGACATCTAGACTATGAATATTTCTTTCTCCCTTGTTTTTAGGTTCTGAAAAGAACACAAGGAAACCACTTTACACATAAATTAAGGGTTTGTTCCCAAAGAAAAACATGTTCTTTTGAAATAATACAGTAGAGCTGACTCACCATAACAGCTTTTAAATCAGAGCAATTGGTGTTGCAGTCTTCCATATTAAGAACCTCACATCAGCTTGATGAATTGGCCAAGATGGAAAAATAATACTTTTTTCATTGCTGTTAAGATGTCAAGGAGAATTATTTCAGTACTGCTTAAATATTTAAGTTGTACTTGTAGTAGCCTATGTGGTGATACTGCATAGTACTTCTCTGCTCTGTTCCATCTGATTGCATTTTTTAGTTTATTTTGGGACCTTAGCCTTGTATTTTAATTAGCAGTTGTGTGAAGATTGTGTTTCTACATGATTCTGCACTTTAATTTTCACAAGTAGAAATACTTGTAAAAGCTGTCTGTTTGTATTTTAAACCCTGATGGGCCATAGTCTTGTTGTTTAATTCACAGTTGTGGTAGAACTGTATACTACTACTGCCAGATTTGTGACTTAGTCATTTATTACTGCATTTTTCCATAAACAGTATGACTGGCAAATTTCTGCATAGTCTGGTGCCTTAAACTGTAGTAGAAATTAAATAGCAAAATAATTGTCTCTTCTCCAGTCTGTGCTTCTATATTCTGGTTATAATTTACTTGCTTGAATTCTGTACCTGCCCCACCCCCTAATAACACATTAAGCTAAAGTTTCTCAAAGAGATTAAGTATTGCCTTTATTTGATTGGTTGCCTCCTGGCTAGCCTTATTCCTTGAAATGTTCCCAACCTTCTCACACCTTTCCTGTTGTTCTTTTATAATGCTGAGTGTCTGCCCTCCACCCCTTATGATAATCTTATTTCCATAGTCCCTCCCTTCCATCTTTCATTGCTATTAACTGCTTCATAGGTTATTTATGTACTCTTCATACCCACTGTATTCCATAGATACATGATACTGAGTGACTACCAACAAGCCAGTACAGTTATTGAGTAAGCCTCCTTTACTTCATGCTTCCTGTTCATTTTCCTAGAGCTCAGCAAATGTTGGTGTCCTAGCTTCATTTCATAAGTCTTTTACTTGTATTCAGTGCCATCCAGGCAAAGTTAAGTACCTTTGACTGCTAAGTCACACTTAAGTTATTCTGAGTTATCACTACTGTTTCCTGCTTTTATGTATGCATTTGACTGAACTTTTTCTAATAAAAAAATGCTCTTCTTGTCACTGTTAATGCTGTAAGATGGTCTTGAAATTTCCTTCAGTAATGGATTTCCATTAGTTGTTTAAGTGGTTTGTGTTAGCATTGGACTTGTAGGTCTTTTCTACTGTGTTTCCTCTGTGTTTTTACATTAAAAGGACTGGGCTTATTCATCTTGTGGCATGAGGTGTTTGTATAGTATATCTGAGTTAATAAATACACAATGGCCCATTATTTATTGTCCTGTTTTGCTTGTTTTGTTGTTTTTTTTTTTTTTTTTTTTTTGTGGGGGGTGGTGGTTGTGCTGTTATAAATTTTGCACACTTGTGTGATTTAACAGTGCCCTGTACAGTAGCAAATAGCTAGAAAGCAAATTTTCCCTGTGGATATGTCCATAAAACTGTAACCTGTAAAGTAGCAATATAGCACAAATACCTTGTGGTCCAACAAGCTTAGAGCAAGTGGCAATACCTACAGTTTTAGTAGAATTCAGTATTGTGCAAACATTAACGTTAGTAGAATTTATTGCTGTTTAGCATAAGCTGCCCCAGTAAAGCACATTTATTAGTCTGCACCAACAAAACACCCTTAATAGCCTCCTAACCCCAATACACCCCCCCTTGTAGCTCAGAAATCAAAGGACTGGACAATAGGATATGAAATTTCTTAACTTCTCTATAGCAAGCTTGGTGGACTTGGGTATCTTGAGACAATGTGATGATTGTCTCATGTTTACTGAGAACGATTTAATCCTTAAAGAAGCAGACACAGTATGCAAGAGGTGTACTTATACAATGACACTGGGGGTTAAACTATCATACAAGTGCATATCAGGTTGTCAGAACCATGCACACAACATCCACTTCACATAGCACATACTGAGGCACTTAAAAGCAATCTTCCTAAACAAAAAATATTGCCTAGACCACCCTTTGTCAAAGCTATGCCTCAGCAAGCCCAAGGCACTCAGAAAAAAAACAACACCTAACACAACTTATACTGTCACTCTCAGAGGAGTTCCAAACACTAAGTCCCTAAGGCATGCAAACACACTTCCCAGGAATCTCATTAAAGGAGACTTCATTGTAAGACATACCAATTCCCCTCTAACCAGGCTGAAGAAAGAGAAGGTAGCTGTTAGTTGATTATCTTAAGCTGTGATCCACCAAATCACACACACACTCAAGTTATTATGCCATGGGTACCAGTAAGATTTCATCATAGTACATGTAGGTGGGAATGACTTCAGATGTACCTCTCTGGACTACATGAAGGGAGATATTATAGAGCTTTTAGACCATGTGCCTCAGGCTGGTTGGTACTAGGCTAGTAGTGAGCAGCTTATTACCATGGGCGATATCACAGTATGAGCAAAAAAATGACTGATTTCAACAACTGGCTGTCTTTGTCTGTCATTCTAAGGAGATCCAATATTTGTCAGCTTGGGATGATATGGTCAGTAGATTACATTGCTTCACCAAGGATGTTCTGCACCTTTCCCCTCTTAAGCTTTTGAATATTACCTAAACTTTATCCACTCCCATGTTGCCTTTCTTAGGCAATGCCAAACTGATAAACCTACTGACATAGCAAAATAAGCTCAACTGAACTTCAAAGGTTAATTCTGAATGCCAGGAGCCTAAATAAAAACAAAACTACACTCTGTCCAAGCCCTCGTCATACTTAAGAATATAGACATCTTTGTAGTTAATGAGACATGGTTTAAATCAGCAGACAGTACAGTAGCAGTGCAAGGTTGCAGTGCCTTCCACGCTTATAGACCAGTAGTCACACAGACAAGAGCTAAAAGTGGAGGTGTCTCATTATATATCAGTAACAAGCATACCTCTAGGGTGGTCAAACAGGATGATGTGCTGGAGTTTCTTCACATGTGGATCACCACAGACAAAATCCCCGACCATATCCTGGCCAGCTATAGGTCACCCTCCATGTCCCAAGAAGATCACAGTGTATACTTGGACCTACTAGAGACATATACCATGCAATCTAGCACCCTACGTATGGGATGCTTTAATTACACCTCTATAGACTGGGAATCCTACATGTCCTCAAAGCTACAGGTGCAAAGATTCCTGGACTTTGTAAGCATACACACCCTTGACCAAATAGTAAATTCCCCCACTAAAGGCTCCAGTGTACTGGACCTCATGCTCACAAATATGAGAAAATGCTGCTCTCCCCATGTCTCACCTTCTGTGGTAAGGTCCAACCATAAAGCTGTCTCCTACGAAATCAAAATCAGCTCCATAATCCGCTTAAAACCAATTACATTTAGGAAATATTCCAAGGCAAATTGCCTTTTGCTAAGTGATGGTTTGTCAAAATTCAATGCCACTCCAAACCTCAAGAGCACAGCAGCCTATAATGAATTGTTCTCAGAAACTCTGTACAGCCATGTCAGTGGCTGCATAGAGATTGATGTACCTACCAGAAGCAAACCCAGGACTAGCCCCAGAAACAAACCACCCTGATGACATCCCAAATTAAACAGGATATACAATAAAAGGAAAAATTATGGCAGAAATCAGGAAGGGTAATTTTCATAAAGATAAAAACTCTCTCATCAAAGTAAACAGACAACTTAGAGGGCTAATTAGGTCAAGAAAAGCCAGTCTCCCAGGGGAAAGCTAACCACAAGGTGTTCTACAGCTATGTCAGAAACCTTAAGTGCAGCAGACAACAATGCACTGAACTGGTGGTTAATGGTGCTGCATGCACTGAGCCTGGTGATATAGCAACCCTGTTAGTGGACATATTCAATTCCAGCATTATCCTCTCTACCCCAGCCATTCTTCAAAATATCCTCAAACATAACCCCTCCAACCCTCCAACTATAGCTAGGACAGCCAAGAACACGGCCTCAGTGGGCTCTGATAACATCCCAGGATGCCTCTTGAATAGTCTAAAATGCGACTTTTCAGGATCCCTGGAGTTATAGTCATAAAACAGGCTTTGTGAATGGATGACTGCGGCAGTCATCCCCCTTCATAAGAGAGGACCTTCAGTGGATCTTGGAACCTACAGACCCATTAGTCTGACTACTCTTATTTGCAAAACAATGGAAGGAATTATCATGGAAATTATCAAAAAGGACATAGGAGACCCCAGGACATCAGAACTATCCCAGTTTGGCTGTGTCAAAGGAATGTAATGCCTACTGAATCAGGTGGACAGGCAATGGATGAAGAGAAAATGGTACATACTTCCCACCTAGACCTAGCTAAGACATTTGATACAATACCTCAAACTGGAATTGTCAACAAATTTATGAACCAGGTATAAACTCCATTATAACACACTGGATAGTTAGGTGGCTCACTGATAGGACCCAGAAGGTTACAATTGGTAAAGCCAACTCCACAAAATCACCAGTCACCAGTGGAGTACCCTAGGCCTCTCTGCAAGACCATCTCCTCTTTGGCATCCATTTCTTTGATGTCAAAGCCAATGTCAAAGGCCTCTGGCTTGCCAAATTCACAGATGATTGCAAACTATGAGCAATCATTGAATTCCCTCAAGATGAGGACATCCTTCAGGAAAGTCTAATATAGACAAACACTTGATGCCAAAGCCATGACTTAAAACCCGGTATCAAGAAATGCATTATAGTACCTTTTAGAAAGTCTAACACCTTGAGTAACTACATCATCAATAAAACACCCTTAAAAGTTGATTGTCTAGTCAGGGAGCCAGGAACTCATGTAAATAGCAACCTAGTCTTTGACTAACAGGGTCTATATTAGTTTGCCGAAAGTTATTTTCAGCAAACACCATTCTGCAGACTTCTATTCATCGAAATTCACTTCTGTGATTTGCGAAATTTACCAAGGGCAAGGAAACAATTGCCCCACAGCACAATGGAACCTACAACTAACAAAATCAAACTGACCCAAGTGGGGAGCGTCGCACCCTACACCCCCATGTGGGGGGCTGGACACCCCACGCCCCCTAACTATATATACCAACTCCGAGATCGCAAGTTGTGTAGTTGGCCAACTGCTTACTTGCACTTAATAAATTCAGCGAATCACGGAAGTGAATTTCACTGAATAGGAGACAACGGAATGGTGTTCACTGAAAAATACTTTCGGCAAATTAACATAGACGTGACTAACATGTGTCCAAGGTAGTAAGAAAATCCTTCCTTGTTGCTAAATATGCAAGAGCATAGCATCTAGGCCTAGAGAGGTCATCATACCACTGTACTCTGCCCTCATCAGACTCATCATAAAGTATAATGCCCCCTAAACTATATATCCGATCAGATGCATGCAGCAAATGGAACATCCACAAAGATTCCTTACAAAATAATGCAGGGAGTAAATACAATGTCCTATGTGGATTTCCACAAAGCCCTGTCTCTTTACTTGATATCATATAGACTTCTGAGAGGTGATCTTTGCCTAGCATACAAGGCATTCCTGGTCTGTGTTTTGATGAACCTTTTGCACATCCACAAATAAACAGCATCATAACTACTACATTAAAAGACCTAAATTTTGCTTGCAACATAAATAGGACATGTTGGACAGAAAGGTACATTTCTCAGAAAATTCCTATTTTCTGGAACAGGCTCCCTGTCCATGTGAAGCAGAGTTCCTTCCCATCCCTATTTAAGTGCAACTTGGACCAATGGATGTGTAATCAGAAACTCAGCCCTAAGCTGGTGCCTATGTCTCTGATGGACAGAGGCAATCAGTAAATCACTCCCCTGTAAAAATCAAATTTGTGGGTCACATTTGGTTTGCACAGCTAGGATTATAAGGGCCCTAGTGGTCATTAGCCTAGCATATATACCTATGAACCTATTAAGCTAGACACATGGATATGTGAAACCCTTTTAAAAGCTGCTCGGCTTGAGATCAGGGCAATTCCAAGAGAAGACAAGCAGAAATGGCTGATGAATGAATCTTGATAGAAGAGTAAAAGAGGCCACAGGACAGTAACTTACACAAATAATCAAGAACCAGAGACAACTGAGCTTTAAAAGGATCCTAGTTATTGGAAAGCCACCAACTAGAAAATCATTTTGTCTTACATATATATAATTTTCTAGTAGCAGTTTTTTAGCCTAATTTAGTACGTGCTGAATTTCCTCAGGAAAATTGTGCCTCAAAACTGTATCATCCAGGCAGTCAAGTGAAGAGTATTCAGGTTGGGTTGTATAAAAGAACCCATGTCTTGAGTTAGTAAATCCAATCTCTGGGGAAGCTTGTGGTAATTGCTCTTGGACAGTTTAAAAAAAAGGGAGAACCACTATTGCCTGGGTCAATAGGGATTCACAATTACAATCTTTGGAGAGTCCTCCTGAATCTTTAGAAGAAAACCAGATAGCCGTGGATAGGGTGGAAAAGCATAAAGCAACATTCCCATCCAAGGGAAAGAGAAAGCATCTCTCTTACAGCCCTGTTTGCAAGGAATCCTGGAATAAAATTTCAATAACTTTCTGTTTTCAAATGAGGCAATACAATCTATTTCAGGTGCTCCCACAGATGGAGCAATTCCTGGAAGATTGCTGGGTGCAGTTTTCATTCATGAGGACCTGTCCATGACTTTCTTAACTTGTCTACTACTTGTCCATGACCTTCTTAACTTGTCTACTACCTGTCCATGACCTTCTTAACTTGTCTACTACAATGTTTTGCATGGCAGAATGTATGCAACCTGAAGTGTTAAACTGAGCTGAGTTGCTACCTTCCAGGTTATCATAGCAAGTCTGTAAAGAGGATAAAATCTGATACCCCCCCCCCCATTTGTTTATGTACCACATCACTGTGGTGCTGTCTGTAATAAGTTTCAGAGGTCCTAGAGACTAGAGATGATTTAAGGCTTTCACAGCATTTATTACTTTTGATCACCCCTTTGATATTTATGTGCTTGTGAATATCACGTTTGCTCCCCAGACCTTGCACCTTCACTCTTCTTGATGTAGCACTATCCATGCAAAGTGTGAAGCATCTGTTGTAAAATACTGAAGAGGAGGCAGAAGGGAGAAAGGGCTGCCTGAATTGTAAAAGAACTGGCTCACCCAGCAAAGTAACTCCCTTCTTACAAACCCAGATGCTGAGTCCAGATTGACCTGAGGTGCCACTGAATTCTTCTCATGTGAAGTCAGACCAAGAGAATCATGAGAATCATAGGAGCCATGTAACCTAGAATCATGGGAAATTCCTACGCAGATACCAAAGATTGATTGGAAAAGCTCAGGAAGAACTCATTGTACGTCTCTGCTTTATCTAGTGGAAGAAAAGCTCTTTCCAGGCAGAATCTAAGACATGCCATGAAAACTATTCTTTGTGAGTGGTTGAGAGATGTTTTTTTATAAGTTCCCACAAAGACTCAAACTGAACAGGTGTTTCTGAATAGAGATTGTGGGAACAATACATGTATAATAATGTTTTGTAGAAGGAATGAGGTTTAAGGGAAGGCCAGAACTGAATGAGCTAAGTAATGTTCAATTGATAAGGAATGTATAGAAGATTATGTGAGATGTATAATGTTTGCAACTGAAAATATGTCAATATAGTTTATTTTCATTTATATAAAGGTATTATTGCCTGAGTCAAAAGTGATATTTTTATTAAAAACAGATTTCTTAACAACTGGAAAAAGAGTCTGCAAATATAAGACAATCCCCCAGATATGGAAATGTGAATGCCTTTAAACTGGCAATAATGAAGTATTGGAGACAGACACTTTGTAAATGCCCTTAGTGTAGAAGATAGTCCAGTGGGTAAGACATAGAGGTGACTGCACAAGCCAGATACAAAAAAGTCTAGTAAAGTAATTTAGTATTATGCTCTAAATGATTAAATCTCAGAAAAAGATAGGCCTTCTGAAGGGAAATCTGAAGTAACTCTTTCCTCAGAATCATAATCTTCAGTGTGTGGATAAACTATTGAAGAAGAACACTGTCTCTCTAATTCCTGCTCTTCTAACAGACAGTGTCAAAAAGAAAGTGCATTTGCCAGGAGTAAATTGTCACATTAAAATAGGTTCATAGGTAACTACTAGGCTAAGTACCCTAAATGGTCTTATTAAGCCTAGGCACACTTCCCAAACATATTTGACAGTTTTTTAAGCCACTCATTTTATTGGGGCTGCAGACTGAGTATGGGTGATCAAGCATTTACACGTTTCCTTTTTTCCAACAGAACATAGGTGGTAGACCAGGAGCATATTATGATTTCCCCATCCACTGAGCCAGGCTGTGTTTGAATTATTATGGAGAGGAACTCTCCTTCACATGGATGGGAAGCCTAGCCTATTCCAGAGAAATGGCAGACTCTGAGATTCATAAACTGTCCCTTCTACATGTCTTATTTATGTTGCAGATGAGGTTTAGGTGTCTAGATCAGGTGATTCTAATGCTATCTGTTTTGTGGATATGTAACATCTCTATAAGGGTTGGATCAGTGGATGCATTAAAGGCCAGGCATAGATCATCTTCTCAGCAGTCTGTAAGACACTGAGTACAAGGACAAGGCTTTGAGGCAGTCTTCATTGGACATGCTGTCTACACAATGTAATCCTTTTGTGAAGAACCTCTGTTGATGCTTTAGTTATTGTATATTCCTGGTCAGGTGCATACTCAAAGGGACATTGTACTCAGTGATTGGTCTAATGAAGGCAGAGTACAGCTGAACAATGACATCTTTTGGATCTAGATTCCATGCCTTTACTTATAAGTTGTGCAGTGTAAAACAATTTCCTTACTACAGTAGAGACATGTTGGTCAAAGGCCAAACCACCATCTACATGTATTCACAAATCCATGACCATAAGGTCATATGGTATAGTATCAATGCAGCAATTTCCAGGGCTGTTTGTCTTTCAGGAAATATACTATTATGCATTTTTGGCACTGCATTTTAGATCATGACTCTGGCACCAGTTATTAGTCTGTGTCAAGCCTTTTTTGGAGAATGTTTGTGTTTTTGGGGAATTCTATGCCTGCATCTAATTTGCAATTGTCTATGAACTTGGTCAGCCAAAGGCTTTTAACTTTGGCCTTGACTTCGGAGAAGTAGATGCCAAAAAGGAGCAGCCCCAACACCAAGCACTAGTGACTGGACGTTTTGTGGAAGTAGACTCACCTATCCTGATTTGTTGGCTCCTATCTGTGAGCCAACTGGCTATGCAGACACAGGGGTTTATACCTAATTTTGTGAGCTTGTCTACAATGCTCAAGTAAAGCATTGTGTAAAATGCTTTGGCCAGGCTGAGGTAGGCATCATGCACAGTTTTGTCCTTGTTCATTGCTGTGGTGACCTTTTTGAAGAAGTCCACCAGGTTGAGTAGACATGACCTGCCCTTGAAGAAAACAAACTGGGTTTGATCCAATGCCTGAAGG
Source organism: Protopterus annectens (assembly GCF_019279795.1). Classification (NCBI taxonomy): domain Eukaryota; kingdom Metazoa; phylum Chordata; order Ceratodontiformes; family Protopteridae; genus Protopterus; species Protopterus annectens. Next base: position 288,525,221 of record NC_056740.1, read on the forward strand.
TTTCCTTTGTCTTTATTTATCATGTCCATTGTTATTCTTTTCATTGCCTAACATATGAAACTAATCTGGCTTATGGGTCAGCAGTCTCCCAAGTATGGGATGGCCTGCCCTTGTATTGAGGGATAACAGCTACAGTCCTCCATTTTCTTAGCATGAAGCCTGTTTTGAGGCTATGATTGAACACTACTTCTAGTGGCCATAATAGCTCATTTTCATGATATTAAGGAGGCATCCTAGAATATTATCAGGACCATTCGATGCAGTGTGTTTTGAGTGATTTGAGAATGTTTCCTAGTGATAATTGGAGAAGCAATGATTTGGGGTATTTCTTGACAGGTGTCTAGGAGGCAAAGTAGGGTAAAAATGGATCTGAATTCAACAGGCAGTAGATTTGCTATCTCCTTCAGGTCAGTAATGGTGTGTCTATTTGCAATTTGTTTGGCACATTGTCGTAAATTGCCATTGAGATTTTTGGACATAGCAGATGAATGTTTTGTGGCTCTCTTTAGCCTGGGAGGCATCCTTTTCCTGAATTTGACTTTGGTAGACTTTATTAGTCCCCTGAATTGTTTATTTAGTTTGATGAGGGAGTTTCTTGGTAGCCATATGAAGTGTCAGGACCCACTAGAATGAGTCTCAAAATACAGAGACTAAATGGCTGAAAGAATGAACTTACATATAGTAAGTTGGAGATGCTATTTCACAGAATATTCCCTTTTCTGAGATATGGAAATCTTATAGTTGGTATATATAGGTTTGGGAGTGTGGGGATGCAAAAATAAATTTTAAGTAGAAGAGTGGTCATCGAGATTCTCTCTTTTCTGTTTTTTTTTTTTTTTTTTATCTTTTCGGCACTCAGCATTTCGAGTGCCGACATTTCATTAGGGAGCTGGTTCTTACCTTGCTGACATTGCATTTCCTATTTCTGACCTTGATTTTGTTCCTTTTATTGTACAACCTATTTATGTTGGGATTCCACTAGGGTTACTTGTTTTTTGAGTTGTCCCATGTTGGTGAGGACTAGGTTAAAAATGATGATGCTGCAGTGAGAATATGGACCTAGCTGGTCTAGGGCATTCATGCTGGAATCTTTGTGCCCGCAACTTTATGCTGTGTATGATTCCAGTTTATAGTGGATTAGATGAAATCACCGGTGAGTATGCTGTTGGGTTAAATGGAGAGTGACTCAAGTTCATTTATGTAAGTGGTATGGGTCTTCTGGGTCATAGATGGGGATCTATAGCTCTAAAAGATATGGTATGGGACTTTGCTTATGCTGAGTTATACAGAAAAGAGGTCAAGTGTGTCATACTGCTTGATGAGACTTGTGATGTGATTGTTTTTGATGTAAGTTGAGACACCTCCACCTTTTTTCCCTTTCTGTGCCAAGCTGGTCTAAATGTGTATAAGACATTATAACCCTCCATTTCTGTGGTGCTCTCTATGTATTTAAACCATGTCTCAGTATCTACACAGATAATCTATATTCTCTAGGGTTAGGAGAGCTTGCAGGGAGTGGATTTTTTGGTTAGACTTCTGGCATTCAGGAGTATCAGCTTTAAATTATTCTGGGTTGGTTTAGCTATGCCAGACAGTTTATCACATTGGCAATACCTAATAAAATGCACAATGGGTTTGGACAAAGTTTTAGCAAATATTCAACAGCGTAGTGGGATCAGGTGCAACCCAGTCTCAGTGAAGCATTGTGGTCTGTCAAAGCTGACAAATATTGTACCCTCTTTGAATGATACAAATCTATATCTATTAGTAAAATCATTTTTTTTTCATATTGTGGCATCATCTTTGGAGAAGGTAGAATGCTGCTAACTGCTAGGCTCATAACAACCTGGGATACCTAGTCTGAGAGCTTCAGTAATCCAGGGAGGTATATCTCAGATCATTTACTCCCACATGGATTGTGATCAAGTCATATTGGTACTGGTAGTTCTGTCTGTGTGTGATATGGAAATCCTGGCCCCTGATAGGCAACTGACCATAATTCCCTCCGTGATCAGCCTGATGAGTGTGACATTGGTGTGCCTAGCAATGGAGTTGCCAGTGACAAAATTTTAGATCACATGGTCATCTGCCTTATGGGTTTTGACATACAGACACTGGGAACTGAAACTGAATGAGTGATGGTGGGTGTTTCTCTGGTAGTGTGTTTTTAAGATTGCTGAGGGTACTTATTGTGATTAGCGCATCAAGGAAGCCTTTAAGATTTTGGTAGATCACCTTTAAGACTGTCAGCATATATGGGCCTATATGTTTGTCCTGTAGCGTGTGTGTGTGTGTGTGTGTGTGTGTGTGTGTGTGTGTGTGTGTGTGTGTGTGTGTGTGTGTGTGTGTGTGTGTGTGTGTGTGGCAGGTGTAGTGTTGTGTGTTTTTGACAACCTGTTTAGCACTTCTGTGGCTGTATGTGAGAGCATTTCCTCCAGAGACAGTGTATAACTACACCTCTCACAAACTCTGTCAGATTCCTTGAGAATTTTGTGATTGTCAGAAAATGTGAGATGATGCCTTGAAACAAAAAGCAAAAAAAAATTCCCTAGCAAATTCAAGCACGTCTTCTCTACCCATAGAAACCAACATAAGAACATTCTTAATTTTTTGCTTTCCTTTCCTGGGGGTTTACCTGGAAAAGAACACTATCCCAGGGATCAGGCACTCTCCCCTAGCAATGTGCTGGACCTTCACCTGCACCTTTCCTCAAGATCAAAGAGAGTGTTTTTTCCTTGTCCAAAGAGGTCATCTGCATAGGACGTGTCTAACTCCTGGTCCTATGTGGCTATATGTGCTACAGCAGAGGGACAGAGAGATAACAAGGACATATCTGAGAAGACATGTCCAATCACAGCAGTGTCAACCATCAGTGGCTGAGGCAGGGAAGGAGACAGCCTGATAGCTAAAGACTCCTTAGTAACTTTCTTCTTCTTCTGGATGGGAGAAGGAAGAACCAAGGAGACTGGTTACTGCTCTGTAGGTCATATTGCAAAAGAAGTCTTAGAGATGGGTAGTGAAGCATAAAATCAATAGTGCCCCAATAAAAGCACAAGCTTTCCTCAGAAAAACAAGTTCTAGAAGGTTTTCCCAGTGGGGGCTTATCTGCCCAGTCTTGAAAGATTGGTGGCCGACCGTCAGTTCCACAAAGTCTACAGAAGGGCTGCACTTCATTGTAAGAAAGCTCTGAAACATTTGGTGCCCCAACTGCCTTTTTTATGTGGCTCTGCTTGAGCACTTGGCAGTTAAGGCTTGTGGAATGTGCCCTTAATTTTTAAAAGCTGGTTGGTTAGTCATATCTTTGACAGGATATAGCCCTAATAAAAATACTAAAGCAACTGCAACAAATTGAACATCATCAGTGACGTGCAAGCAAAGATCTATTAGCATTTTGTAATCTTAAGTGAAGAAACTAGTGTAACCCACACACGTGCACACTCACACACACGCACACACACACACACACACACACACACACACACACACACACGCACACACACACAAACACACACACACGCACACACAACCTACACCCTTACCTATCTCTTATCCTAACTCTAAACCGCTACCAAATTCCACTTACCTTCTTCAGTAAAACAGACCATCTGATTTCCAAATGTTCAACATTTCCAGCATTCGTTAATTTGCACAAGCCCTTGCAGTTATTGAACAAAAGTAAATGTTTTATAAACTGTAGGGAACCACATATGGAAGCAGTTTACTTTTTCCAATGTTCAGTTTGTAAACAAAGTGAATTATGTTTTGTTTATAGAATGCACATTTTACTGAATGCTGTTTTTCTCAACAAATGTAAGTGGGTCAGTACTAAGTAGGAGACAGAGAGAGAGAGAGAGAGAGAGTGTGTGTGTGTGTGTGTGTGTGTGTGTGTGTGTGTGTGTGTGTGTGTTTGTGAGTGAGTGTTTGCAGATCAGAGTTAGAGTATGGCTAGATAAGGGGTTAGTTTCAGTCTTTTGTTCATATTTGTTTCTGGTAAATGTGTCCAAGTGTCTTTTGTAGTGGTACTGTTGGTACAGGGTTGGGTCTGGGGCAAGGGGCAGGAATATGGTTAAGGTTAGCACACAAATAAAGTGGTGCAAGGGGATGAAGTATAGAGATGCTGCTTGCGTGGGTCACTTATGAATTCCTAACAACATAGCAGCAGACATTTGGGTATAAACAGTGAAGTTATTAGAAGTCAACTGATTCAATATCTTGGTAAAAGCTTCTTATACTTGATTATTTAGAGTATTGGGTGATCTTGTAAATACAATATCACGTGTGTCCAGTGTGCATTTGATAGTTGGAAGATCATAAGTCAGACTACTGGTAAGTAAAGAAAATAGCAGGGCTCCCAGTACTGCACTCAGCAGGGTTCCATTTGTTCTACACCCTTTCTCTGTGATAGCTTTTCTAAGTCATGCTACAAAGGTCATCTTTTGCAACCACTGAACTACTTCTTGCTCAAATCCCATTTTGGCCAGTCACTGAAGTAGTAGTTGGTGGTCCACAGTTTCAAAGGCCCACTTACTTTATATAATACTGTTGGCATACTGTTGCTGTGACTAAATATATGCTGTTACTATAGTTTTACTGTGACTAAAGTGTGCTGTTGCAGTGACTAAATACATGCTGCTTGGCTGTAAAAATGCCTTACTTTTGAAAATGTTCTGTCATTTGCCTGTAAATTACCTATTCCAGAATTTTTTGCATCATTCTTAACCCTGTGCCTGCCGACCATCAAGCCTTTCCTTAATGAGACAGGCACTGTCCAAGGGAGGCTGTTGACCATGCAATCATGATGGTGCTCTGTGCTCTTGCCATCATCACCAACAAGACCCTTTTCTAGTTTTATGACATAACGCTGCCAGTAGTAGTGACATGAGCACTTGTGTCAGTGCACAGGCTACTTATGCTTCCTAGTCTCCATATACATGCTCCCACACAAGTGCTGATAAGTGCTATTATCATCACCAGTTTAGGTGGCTATGCTCATGTCTTCATGGTATCAGGTTTCCACATCAAGACACGTATCTGCTGTCCAGCTGAGGCCCTGTCATTACAGCAACAGTATGAGCCAAGCATGAATCACTGCACCCCTCCCAAGATGAAGACGCCCGTCTTCCCTGCCTGCACCATGAAGTAGCTGAGCCATTAGTTGAATAGTGTCTCTGCTCGTCAGTGGCACAGAAAAATAACTTTCTTGGGTGGCATAAGCCAGGGAACCTTGTTGGCTAGGCTTGCGTAGGCCCTTGGGCCGATAGCTTAGTACCTACCTATGAACCTATGAACTTGGACAATTAGGGCTGTACTTAGGGTTTTAGCTATTTATGCCACTGCTGCAGGCTTTTTCTAGAATGTTGGCTATAGAGCAGGAGTTATCAATTGATCAGTAGTCAGTGCCTACAGAGGAATTAGCAACTATGATTGTGACAATCTTAATGAGTATTTAAAAGTGGATGGAATTAATATGGTACTGAAGCTTTAAATGTTACTTCCTACTCTTAATTTAAGGTCCAAAATGTGATTAGCTGATTTGTAAATGATAGTCTGTTTTCATCTAGCAATTTCTAAATTTGTTTTTTGATAAAGCTTTAAAATAAAAGAGGAGTAGGAACTGTACTTATGTTTTGTTTTGTTTTTTTTTTTTGGCGGGGGTGGGGGTAATGGCTGGCCAGGGGAATGCTATTAAATAATTTTGTTGAAAGAGAGGAGGGGAGAATATGTTGTATTTAAGTTTATTATTCTTTTTTTTTTTTTTTTTTTTATGACAGCCTGTACATTTTTAGTAACTTCTGGAAATATTTATCAGTACTTATATTTTAATTTTTCTGATTCCTTGTTTAGATCAGTTTGCAGTATGTATGTCACTTTAGCTTTATTGTTGTTTATATTGGTGCCTTTTCTACACCTGTGGAAGTCTTATCTTTTACTTTGGGTGTTAATGATACTTATGCAGTTTATCCTCACTTTGTCTCTAGTTTTAATTTGTTGTTTTTGACTGATTTTTGTGTCAGTGATGCAGCAATTAGCACACTTCCCTTTGGTGCTCAAAGTAAAAAAAAGATGTCCTTACATTCATCGCTGCAGTATTCCTTACGAAAGGAATTCCCTGTTGTGAAGCCCACCATCCAGCCAGTTTACAAAAGTCTACCATTGCTTTAAGGTATGCTGAAACTCACCTCCTCACTCCTTGCGTAGGGTAGGGCATAAAGGTGACATTCAGGTGTACCATCCTCAGAACTTCTTTTCTGCCAGTCAGAACACTGTTTTAACTGTTGGGCTGTTACCTCCATCCGTTTTTTTTTTTTTTTTTACAGTTTTTCTGTTTGTTGGCATTCCTGTGCTTACTCCTGTTTGCTGGAGTCCTCACAGTTGCAGATAAGTACCCAGTTGGGTTTTTGGTTACTTTTTCTGTTTGTTTTGTGCTGTTTGTGGTTAATGTCATCCAGGAAAGGTAAATGCCAGTGTGGGAGACTGATTCCCCATAAAGACCGGCATTATAAGTGTCTTTTTTGCCTAGGTGCTGCTCATGACCATATGTCTTGTTCAATTTGTCAGGCGTTTGTCCCCAAAACTCTTTGTTGTAGGCTTTCTTGCCTTTCCTTGTATCTTGAGAACTAGCATCTTAAGCTTCTTGCTGTAGGTACTATGGATGGAACTTCCTGCCCTGAGGAGCAGCCGTCAGGGAAGAAGAAGGTGCATAAGGTAAGACCGGAATCTACCACTGTCCAGCCTATGTTGGGAGTTTCTCCTGAGGTTATTGTGAACCCAGAGACTCAACCTGTTGTCTTGTCAGGTTCTTCTACTGCATATGGGTTGGAGGCCAGTGAGAATTTGTCGGGCAGCACGTCCGATGAGGCTTTGCAGGTATCCATTTTGGTGTTCAGAGGGAACCATGGTTGACTGTTTCTGAGGGGTCTAGAGGGGTTCTGCAGGTTCTCTTTAGGGAAGAGGTTCCTACTGCAGTTGTAGAATGCCTTCCTGAGTCTGGACCTTCTCAGGTTTCTAGGATGACTGTCTCCTTAAAAAAGAAACAGAAAAGTAATCGTGTTTCTTCTGCTCCTGGGGATCCCGAAAGTGAGTGGCAGGCCTTTACTCAGGGGTATTTAATGCTTTACTGTCATTGCAGCCTCCTCAAGGGGTTTCAGTTCCTGCTCCTCCTTGGTCCTCCTCTTTCCCGAAAAGGCCCAGAGAATTGCATTCTTCTGAGGTGGATTCTGGTTATGACTCCCTTGCTTATTCTACCCAGATTCCTTGTCCTTTGGACTATGGGTTTGAGTTGGAGGACTGTTATATGCTAGATAATCCTTCTGAGGAAATTTCCTTTGGGAACATGGTCTCCAGGATGATGGAATTTTTTAAGTGGGCTTTTGCCCAGGTTTCAGATATCCATAAGAGGTACTATGAGTTGCTACAGATGGAATCTCGTAAACCTATGGCCATTCTTTCTGTCCTGCCTTCTTTATTGGATGTTTTTTCTACTACCCATAAAGCACCAGATTCTCTGCCCCCTGCTCCCAGGAAGTCTGATAGGTTTTATAGGGTACTTAAGGATTGTTGCTTTTTGTTTAAATACCCTGCTGCTGACCCCTCTGTGGTGTCTGTAGTCTCTGATAAGCCATCTCAGTTGCTTCCTTTGTCCATGTTACTGCCTTCTGACAAGACAGTAGAACCATGGATAGGCTGGGTAAGAAGGTTTATACTTTGGCTACCCTAGCTTTTAGGGCTATTAATTATCAAACCCATATCTCTAGGTATGTCTTGGCTATTCTTTCTCAGGCTTGTCAGATTCTTTCTGATCTTCCAGACTCTGAGAGTAAATCTTCTGCTATTTCCTTGCTTGGGACTTCCTCTCAGGTAGTTTGTCATTCTATCAAATGTAGTTATGATGCAGCAGATGCCTCTTCTAGGGCTGCTGCTATTGGTTAATTTCTGAGGAGATATTTATGGCATTGGCTTCAACCTTTGCCCAGTGATATTAAGGCTAAGTTGATGGACGCTCCTCTGGATAATACTTTTTTGTTTAGTGAAGTGGCTGCTGGTTTATTTAAGTCTCTTCGGGACAAGGGGGGAAGCTTTACAGGAGCTTAAGCATGTCATTGTTTTTCCTGTGCATAAATTTCAGTGAAATTACCCTTGCAAGCCAGCCTTTGATCGTAGGCAGTCTTGCCCTCCTTCTAAAGGTAAAAAGGGCAGTAAACGGACTCCTCCTGCTAAGGCTACTGAGACTGCAGGGATTCTTAAGCCTTCCCTTCCTGACACACCAGGTGCTGTCTGACTGTCCACCTGTTCCCAGACACATTCCTCTTTCTCTTCACCTTACTGTTTTTCTTCTCTTCCTGTTTTGCTCCGAATCACTCAGGATTCTTGGTTTCTGTCAAATATTCAGCAAGGGTACTTCATGGTCTGGATTTCCCACCCTCCTTTTATGGACATTACTCAGACTCTTTGGGAACAGCTTCCTTTTTTCCCAGAGGTTCTTTGAAACTTCTTGTCTCAGGGATACTATTCAAGAAGTGCCCATGTCCCAAAGAGGGAAAGGGTTTTATTCAGGAATATTTCTAGTGCCCAGAAAAGAAGGTACTTGGAGATCTATTCTAGACCTCTCTCATCTAAACACTTTTCTGAAGGTGCCTTCCTTTCGGATGTTGTCCCTTCCGTCCCTTTTTCCACTCTTGCTCCCTCATGCCTTTCTGATGTCTCAGGACCTCAAGGATGCTTAGCTCCATATTCTGATCCATCCTCTTTTCAGGAGATTTTTGCATTTCTCTGTTGCTTCCTGGCAATTTCAGTTCTGTGCTTTGCCCTATGGTCTTTCTACTGCCCCAAGGGTGTTCACCAAATGCCTCACTCATGTGATTGCCTTTTATAGGCTTCAAGGGATCCAAATCTTTCCTTATTTGGATGACCTTCTGATTCAGGCATCTTCTCCAGAGGTCCTTTTGCAAAATCTTCTTTTTACCATTTCTCTTCTTCAGAGCCTGGGGTTCACAATAAACTTCAAAAAGTCTTCTCTGACTCCTTCTCAGAATCATGTCTTCCTGGGTTGCAGGTTTCATATGGTGCCAATGCTGGAACCCCTGTCTCCTTCAAAGGCATTAACTCTCATTTCTTTCTTGCAAACTCTTCTTCCCCTGCCCTCCATTACAGCCAGGGAGCTTCTGAGAGCTTTGGGGTTCATGGCTTCCACCATTCTGATGCTCCCTCCACATGAGGAAGTTCCAGTGGTTTCTGAAGTCAGTGTGGCTTCAGCATCTGCATCCTCTAGACTTTCCTGTTCCTCTTTTTCTGAGGGTTCATGGAGTGTGGTTACCTCATCTGTGGAAGGAGAACACCAACATCAAAGAGATGAGGGCTGGCTCTTTAGGCCTTTCATCCTCTCTTCCCTGCAGGCATCTCAAGGTATTCACAGATAATACCACAGTCATGTGGTATATCAACAGACAGGGGGTACAAGATCTTATCATCTTTGCTGGGGTTCCTATTATATAATCGAAGACCAATTCTTCTGAAGCGTCTTGATCGAACTTGAAACCACAAAACTACAAAATAGCGAAACGGCATATAAGCGATTTCTTTCCCTGGGAAAGAAATTGCTTGACCGCCTCTGTTACTTTGATGTTTTTGTCACTGTAGTGCGATCTTGGAGTTGGTATATTTACGTAGGGTGGGCATGGGGGCACAGCCCTCCACATCGGGAGGTGTAGGGAGTGAAGCCCCCCCACTTTATGTAATGCTTTGAAGTTTTTATTTTTATTTATTTATTTTTTTGTGGAACAGCAATTTTTTTTTTTCCCTGGGAAAAAAATCACTGTTCCAAGTGTTCAGGACTGTAAGATTTCGATTACATGGGGTCGATAAATCAGCGTTCGCTTTTTTAAGCATTCACTGATTTAATATAGACCTCTTTGCTGGCTGGCACTTCTGGTATGGGATCTGGCTATCCAATATTGAGTGACCTTTCAGGCAGTTAACATTCCTTCAGATCAGAATGTTGTGGCAGACAATCTGAGCAGGTCCTTCAATCAATCCTATGAATGGATGCTTCACAGGGATGTGTTTCTGGACATTGTTCACTAGTGGGGTACTCCTCAAGTAGATCTCTTGGCCTCCCATCTGAATAGACAGCTTCCTCTGTTTTGTGCCAGAGTCCCAGGTCCTCTGGTATGGAAGGTGAACGCCCTCTCATTTTCTTGAAAGGGGATGTTTCTTTATGCATTCCCTCCCCTTCCTCTCATTCTGAGTCCTGTTCATGATTCACCAGGATGCTCCCAAAATCTTGTTGGTGACTCCCTTTTGGCCATGACAGCACTGGTTCCCTCTACTTCTGCATCAAGCCAGGGGGAATCATCACAAGTTATCTCATAGGGTGGATCTCCTCACACAAGACAAGGCTCTCTCATCCATCCTCACCTGCCCATGCTTCAACTGAGACTGTGGGTGATAAGGTTTTGATTCTTCATAGACATCTTTTTTCTGAGGAAGTGCTGCAGGTCCTGCAAGAGGCCAGGAAACCTACTACTAGGAAATCCTACTTATCTAAATGGAAGAGGTTTTCTATTTGGTGTTTTTCTTGTGACCTGGACCCACTATCTGTGGATGTTTCTTTGGTTCTCTCTTATTTGTGTGGGTGTGGCCTATACTTCTGTTAAGGCCTACTTATCAGCTCTTTTTGCTTGTCTGCCTTTAACTCCCCTGTCAGCTTCTAGATTTGAGAACTTTTTCTTAAAGGAGTCCTTAATATTACACCTTCCAGGAAGCCTGTTCCTCCTCTCCTGTGATCTTAATTTTGTTCTGGAAAAATTGACTCAGGCTCCTTTTGAACCTGCTGTTTCAGCTTCCTTGCAACACTGTTCTCGGAAGACAGATATTTTGTTAGCTCTTACTTCTGCCAGTCATGTGTCTGAGTTGAAAACCCTTATGGCTTGTCCACTTTTTTGATATTTCATGAGGACAGGGTGTTCTTGCATACTAATCCTTCTTTCATGCCCAGGGTGGTTAATGAGTTGTCACTTAATCAGTCTATTAATTCACCTACTTTTTTCCCCACTCTGCAATCTGACAGTGAGTGGGTGCTGCATTCCTTAGATGTGCATAGACAACTTAGATTTTATTTGGATAAACCTAAAGCCATCAGTAAATCTGACCAGTTATTTGTTTCCTTTCATCCTAGATCTTTAGGTTTGGCTGTTTCCAAACAAACTATTTCCACTTGGATTTCAAAGGCTATTTCCTTTTATTACACTTTTCATGGAGAGAGCCTTCCTCCTTCTGTAAAGGCTCATTACACTAGAACTGTAGCTTCTTCTGATGCTTTTTTCAAAGGCTTAGACGGTAATTATATTCTTGAATCTGCTACCTGGACGTCTGTGCATACCTTTACCAAACCTTACCAGTTGGATGGCATCTCCAGAGCCAGAGCTAGTTTTGCTGCTGCCATTCTTCATGGCTTCTTGGAGGGCACTGCTGGTAACTCTTCCCAAGTTCCTTCTTGAGCTTTGGCACTCTCTCATTCATAAGGAATACTGCAGCGGTGAATGTAAGGGCATAGTACAGTTTTGTAAATTCTTACCATAATGGTAGATGTCCTTGCCATCACCCCCACAGTATTCACTCCCTCCCTCCATCCCCCAGGTCTGTTTTCCTTCTTGGATGTGCAGGTTCTCCTTTGTTTTCCTTGGACTGCTGTTTCTACTGGGGCAATCAGTTCTGAGGATGGTACCCCTGAACATCACCTTTAGTCCCTACCCTATTCAAGGAGTGTACAGGTGACGCTCAGCGCATGTTAAAGCAATGGTAGACATTTGTAAACTGGCTGGTTGGTGGGCTTCATGGCAGGGAATACTGCAGCAGTGAAGGCAAGGACATCTACCGATATGGTAAGAATTTACACAACTGTACTGTTGTGGGTTCTATTCCCACTTCAAGTAAATGGCTTGATAACACTGTAGTGTTGCATTTGGTAGGATACTGTACTCCTGAGTGTCTCATCTTTCAGAGGAGGTGTTAAACCAAGGTCCTATCTGGTGGAATTGGTGGTGGCTGAGCTAGTTGTAAAAGATCCTATGGCAGGTATCAAAAAGAGTAAGAGTCATTACAAAAAAAATAAATATTAACTATTTAAAAATATAAACTAAACATAAAAAAGAGATAAAATAAATACATTCATTAAAACTACTCATACTGCCTTATCTGATAAGTTTTTTTACATCTATGTATAAAACTTTTGTTTTATGTGGAATGGGAGTCTGTTCCTCTGCAAAATGTACCTCTCGCTCCAAACCATTCTGTTGAAGTTGCAGAAGAGGTTTAGATCCTAAGACAAAGGGCCGGATTCACGAAGGCTTGCATGGAGTCTTAGAGTAGAGTAAGACTCCATGCAGCCAACATGTCCACCGAGCGATCTAGGAACAGCCAGTAGGGGCATGCAACTGAGCTCTCCAAACTAGTCCTACACAGACAGGGCTGGGATATGCAAATTACCTAAATTGCAAGTCAAAGCTATGCAAATGAGGTAAATTTGCGATCCAGGAAACCTGAACCTGTCCGAGTAGGAGTAGTGTTATTTGCAGAAATGTACTCAGTTGATAACTGAGTATGGTTCTACAAATAGCAAAACGGAGCCATGTCAGCTGGAAAAAAAGCATGCATTTACAGGAGGAAGCATGCCAATGGCCAAAAATATGGCCATTGGCAACGGGAAGTGATGCAAATTAAAAATAAAAGAACTTTTTTTTTTATCCCGATCTCCGGGGTTTAACCATAGCACAGCGCCGCACAAACGCGCTGCACCCTAAAAAGCAGAAAAATAATAATTAAGATCCACAAATGTGGATTTTATAGCTAAAATGAATTTACAATGCAAGGGAATGGCAGGCTGAAGACAACATGGCCACCGAGTAGAGGTTGCTAAGGGGGGAAGCTCAGTCTAAGAGATGTAACTAAGCATTAGTAGGCAATCCTATGCAAATGAGAGTTAGGATAGTGAATCGCAAGTTTACATAGCAAATGAGCACAGTCAGTGGAGTGTAGGAGTAGGATAAGGGGAGTAACAGAGTAGAAGATAGGTGACATCACGAGGGGAGTATGTATGAAAGGAGTGAAGCTCATTGGAGCAGAGTGTCATGTGTCAGCTTACATTTACATAATAGTGAAAGAGGTGTGTCAACAGGTAGGCCAGGTAAAGTCAAGAATTCAAAGGTGTATTCTGTGGATAACACCAAAGTTTCTTGCTGAGAGTGCATGCGCATGTGTGCGCTCCAGTAAACCCGAGTAAGACAGTGTGTGCGAGCGAGTAGGCTTGAGTAAGCATATGTAAGGCTGTGTAAACAGTTGTAAGTGTGTTTGTGCCGGTGTGCACGCGTTTTAAGAAGAATAAGCAAGCTTTAGTCCATGTAAGCATGTGTGCGTGCTTGTTAGCTGCTGTGCGCGTGTTTGCGCTTGTGTGCGCGGTGCTCCCCCCCACCCCGAGGAAACAGTAAGGAAATAGGAAGCACACCAAATAGTGGAAGTTACCAGGGAGTACTAGCAGAGCTAGCAAGTGAAAACAATCAGAATCAGGCAATTACCCAGGCAGAACACTAGCCCAGCCCAGCCCAGCCCAACACTTAAAACTCAGCAAACAACAGTCCATTATGTTTCTCTCAAGAGACACTGCAACACTGCAGTAAGCTAATAGAAGTGAAAACTGAAAAAGCTTCACTGAGACAAAAAATGTTAGGGGCTGCCATTGCTGTTATAAGGCGACATATGCAACATGCTGAGGGTAGTGATAATGCAAATGCTGCTGGACAACCCACAGTGAGGAGACGGAGAAGAGTGTACAGGCCCAGGGTTACCCACCAGAGGCTACATGAGCTGGAGATAGTGGAGCGCTATAGATTGGACAGAGACCTCTTGCAGCAAATTGTCAAGCTGTGCAGGCCACACCTCATACACAGAACCAACAGAAGGGAACCCATCCCAGTGGAAACTAAGGTATGTGTTGGCCTAAGAATATTAGCAACAGGTACCTTCCAGAGACCAACTGGTGATATGATGGGGATATCACAGGCATCAGCATCCAGGGTACTGCACCAGTTCCTGGATGCCATATCAGCACATGTCAGTGATCATGTATATTTCCCCAATTCCCGTGAGGTACTGGCCAGCAATATGTGTTTCTTCCAGCAAATAGCAGAATACCCTGAGGTAGTGGGTGCAATAGATTGCACGCACATATGCATCAAAGCACCAGCCGGTGAGTGGGGTAGGGTCTACTTCAACCGCAAGGGCTTCCCCTCCATCAACTGCCACGTCGTGTGTGATGCCCAGGGCATAATACTGAATGTATGTGCTGGCTGCCCTGGAAGCTACCATGATTCCCATATCTGGCATCTGACACAGCTGTACCAGACATTTGCCAATGGGGACATCCCGCATGGTCACCTAGTGGGGGATGCTGGCTATGCACTGGAGCCGTGGCTGATGACACCCATCAGAAATGCACACACACTTGAACAGAAACACCATAATGAGGCACACGCACAAACACGAAATGTAATCAAGCATGTGTTTGGGCTGCTCAAGTCACGGTTCCGGTGCCTGGACACATCTGGTGGAGCCTTGCAGTACTCACCAACTACATGTACCCATATTGTCATGGTATGTGCTATGGTACATAATATGATCCTGCAAAAACAGCTGCAGCAGGACCAGCATAGGCCTGGGCCAAAGAGCCCCCTACCATTGCCAAGGCCATCACAGGCAGACCGTGACTCGGAGGAACAACCTGAGCCTGCCCCAGTAGGCAGAAGGAGGCATGCCCAGTATGGTTTGGCCTTGGCAAAGAGGCAACGCATACCACATCACTGGCTCAGTAGGAACTCTGGAAATTATACCTCTCTCTGACCTGCACATATAGTAAAAGGGATGCCTACGTTGACACTACCTGCTTTCAAACATGTATAGGGAGTGTAGTATGTGCATCCAACATAGGCAGCCCTGCATTACCAACTGAGGCATGATTGCCATGTGTTAAGCAATATAAAGCAGTGCTAAACAGCATTTACCATCATGAAGTCAATGTAAACAAAATCACACACTCCAACTACTACAAAAGTGGTCAATGTAGGGTAATATTGGCCAATGTCCAGCAATGATGGTTAATATTGAGCAATGTTGGACAAGCTGGGTCTAGCTAGGGCATAGCTGAACAAAAGCCAACATGCTCATATTTGCTCTACTGGCCCCTAAGCAGTCTGGTCTGCTCAGTATGAAAATAATTAGCAGCAATGGGCCTCAAACCCAGAATACTGTGCACTATAGTCATAGTACTGAACCACTAAACTATGACAGTAGTGCAGTGGTTACCCTGTATGAAGAAATATTGATAAGTCTATGCAAAGTATTTCACGGAAACCCTGCAGGCACAGCATAATCCCTGTTGAGTTATGACACAAAGGTGAGTCCTGCAGTAAGAATAGAACCTGACTTTCAACACACACAGTACAAATGTTAATATTGGACATGTAGACATACATCAACAAATGTAGTGGACCTCAGACTGCAACATACTGAAAGGTCACACTGGGCATCCTCACACACTTGAATATATGAGACAAATGTCAGGCAACAGAACACTGACAGTCTGAACTGGGCATGCTCACACACTTAGGCCATGTTGGAGTACAGCATTGGGCCACACATAGCAGGCAGTTGCATGTGTTAACCCAGGAACCTCTCTCTACACAGCAATCTGCCCTGTGCACACACTTATATGACAACAGACATGTATATAATATAGTGGAACCCTGCCATAAGCAAATGTGTTCTGCAGATACCTAAGCGGTTCATATAAAGTGTGAAAGCAAAGATGATAAAAACCTGCAAACAGTATCAGCAATAAACATTGTGCATCATGAAAATTATCATAGGTTCAGAGGTTGATACTAGGCTATCTGCCCTAGGGCATGTACAGGCATAGCCAGAGTGTGTTTGGCTTCTGCAACCCAGTCAAATCAGAACACTGTGCCTGTGAATAGTAGGTCACATAAGATAGCCCATTTACATTCAGTGTATTGTGCCTCTGTCTAGCAGGGACCCAGAAGATATCCCATGGGTAAACATGCGATAACCCATCCACTTGTCAAGATGTCACCTGTAGGTGGTCAGTGGGTGGCTCTGCCTATGCAAAACCGGGACTACACTCCGGAGTGAGTGGAGGCTTTCTGATAATAATCTGTCCCCCCAGCATGTCCTTTTAACATCAGTGCTGAGGTATAAGTCCCTGGAGTGTGTAGCACCAAGGGAGTCAGATATCCTGAGGTGGAGCATGTCCAGTAAGTCTGGGTCAGATATTGCCTTCAACTACAGGCACACAACACATCCGTGTAGGTGGTAAGTGACTGACTAGAGCTGGAGTTACTGTATCGGAACTGTGCAGGGCATCTGTGTGAGTCCCTACATCTGCTCAAAGAGTAACATCTGTGGCCATTACAGTTGCTGCAGGTGTCAGGTAAGGTACATCCCAAATGTGGCATAGTAACCAAGCATGGTCATGAAGAGTATAGGGGCACAATGACCACACATGATCAACATGTGAAACCATGTGGGATATGGTGGGCTATGTAGACGTACTGTCTAACCACTATGGCAATAGGATTGTCAAAGGCGAGAGTACGAACAGGTCATGTCCCCAAACCCGTAACAACTACTACTGTATGTAATGGATTACAACCTATGTGGTAATGTGTGAGCATCTTGTCATCCTCAAAGGGGATGACTATGCAACTAATGGCATGTAGCCGTGGGCCATGGCTCAGGCACCAGTCAACCTATCTCTGTGAGACCCTGTATAAGTATGCATGTGCTAGCAGGAGAGCTGATTATGGCACCCAGTTTGCAGTCATCTGCCAACATGGGCAGCCATATCCCTCCTGTGATAGCCTGTACATCACACAAATATATACTGAACAAGAGAGGTCCCAGGACTGAGCCTTGTGGGATGCCATGTGTAACTGGTGTATAGTCAGACATGGCACCTGCAACACTGAGCATGTGGGTGTTATCCCTGATCCAGGTAACAATCTATCATGTCAGATATGTGTCGATATTGATGCTGGTGAGCCTATGCATAATGGCCGAGTGGGGTATTGTGTTGAAGGGTTGTGCAAGGTCCAGGCAGGCTGTGTGGACAACCGTCCCAACACTGATGGACCTGGTAACTATTGAAAGAATATGAACAGGTCCAACAGGCAAGATCTGCCCACAACAATGCTGTAATGTGTAGGACCCAGTGTCTGTAGGTTTCCCATGTCTATGTGCATGAGTCCCATTACAATACACTCCATAGCTTTGCAGAACAGGCTAGTTAGCCTTTTAGGCTGATATTGTCTGTGGTCTGTTGTGGCAGTATTCAGTGGAGCGGGACCACTATCACTGTACGCCATTCCATGGGTACATATCCTGCAGTAACTCTTATATCGAACAGTGATGTAATGTGAGTGTTACGTCTGTCATGAAGGCTGGGTACGACACAGGCTGGGACACCGTCTGGTCACATTGATGCTGTGTTGTCCGCTGTGGGGAGGGCAGCACTCACCTGTTTACTCATGATGTCTGGGAGGTTACACTCTGTTGATATGGACAGTACCACCTTAGGGGGGATGGGGGGACACATCTACACTGAACCTGTTTGCCAGGATGATGGCAATGTCAGTGGGTTCAGGGTATGTTTAGTCAGTGTGTAGTAACACACAGCATATCAGTGAGTGTCCAGCCAGGAACCTGAATTAACTGTAGAAGGCCTTGTGAGTGTCCGACATGTCTGGTGCAATTGTCCGTTAGATGCGTGCCTGACATAAATACCCAAGTGATTGCAACAGTCTGCTAGTACAGATCACAGATGCCGTCCCTGTCTGGGATTGTGCTCTATCATGTAGTAGCTTCCTCCATTTGTTGTAAAGCGTATTAATGGCTGGGGTCTACCAGACAGATCCACTGCCATTGGAGGAGTGAGTCCAGTTGTTATTTTGGATGTAACAATCCATGCGGTCCACTAGGTGTCCATAGAATGTGTATGTGAAGGATTCAGCAGTCTGAGCCATACTTACCACTGACCCAGGGTCTCTGAAGGATGCCACCATGGTTTGGAGGAGTGTGACATTTGCTTTTGGGAAGTTCACCAAGATTACCCAGGATGGGTGTGGGGATGGGATATGGATGTCCAGTGAGATAAAGTATGTTCTGCCCTTACCAATGAGGTGTGGAACATAGTGTCCCTATGTCGGTGATGATCATGTCCAATATGTTGTCCCTTCTTGTGGATGTGGTGACCGGTTGTGCCATGGCATATGAGTTTAGAAATAGTAGTAACTGTTGGGAGAAGGTGTTGGGGCCTGAGTACTATCCACAGTCAATGTGTGGGTATTTGACGTCATCCAATATAATGGTGTTTGGGGAGACCTTCATATTGTCCAATGTTCCCAGGAAAGCTGAGTGAGGTTGCTGAGTTGGGTAGTGTGGTCTGTAGCAGGCAACAAACCAAAAGGCAGATTTGCACAATGTTAGGTGCATATGTATGGTCTGTGATGCATTGTGCAGTGCTACCAACCCGGAGGTATGTGCATCTGTGATGTATATGGATACTCCCTCTATTTGTGTTGGCCATTCCAAGTTATGTGGTCAGAAAGCATGGTACGAAATACAACCTGGCAGTGCTGGTGTGCATGTGGGAGCCTGAACCATGTGTCTGTTAGTGCACAGATATTGCTATCCTCCATGCTGAGGAGATTCCTGAGTAGGCGCAATTTGAGGGTAATACATCTGGTGTTGAGCAGCATTACCCTCAGTGTCGTGTACTCTGTAATGTCTATGGAGGTGGTTCTGTCCTTTGAGCCCCGCTTAAATAGGGCAGTATGGTGGCAGCAAGTGCCCTAGCCAGTATTTAAAAGTCCAAGGGTGACAGGTGCAAGCTGTCCATAGGGAAGCTACGTGGCATGTTGAGCATGTCACCCCAGGGTGACAGACACTGTATCCCCTTTGAATAACACCAATATGTTAGCCAACTGTTAAACGTGATCAGTTTGTTGGTATACTGTGACATCATACTTGGTGAGTGTAAGATGCTAGACAAGATCAGCGTAATACTGGGCTGGGCTACATGATCACAGAGTTCCTTTATGTTTCATGTCACGTGGTCCAGGGAGGAACGTCTGAGGTTGTACGCACCAGCATGGACAATGATGGAGCCAGTCCTAGACTTGCTTTGGAGTGACCTGAGTGCATTTGTTATGTGCCGGATCCTGGCACCTGAGAGACAGCTCAAAGTGACTATTCCCTTGTTTGGCCTGGTGAGTGGGACGACAGTGTGTTTGACATTAAGTGTCACCTATAACAAGTGTGTGTGTTTTCCTTTGAGAAGAGCAGCCTTTTTGGAGACTGGGAAAACACATTAAAAGAGGTAATCCCTCTTTGGAAAGTCTGATGATGTCAGCATCCTAAAAATATTCAAGGAAAACAGAAATCACTGAGTAATGCATATAGCACGCCATGTTAATGCGTGTTTTTCTGGTATCATAGCATATGTAGATAGGAGTTTGAGTCCAGCAAATGCCAAGTGTGCATGGAGGGGTATGTGTGTGATTTTCTTTGAGAGGAGTAGCTTTTTTGGAGACTGGGAAAACACATTAAAAGAGGTACATCCCTCTTTGGAAAGTCTGATGATGTCAGCATCCTACAAATATTCAAGGAGAACAGAAACCACCTAGTAATGCATATAGCACGCCGTGTTAATGCGTATTTCTCTGGTATCATAGCATACGTAGGTATTGAGTCCAGCAAATGACAAGTGTGTGTGGAGGGGTATGTGTGTGTTTTCCTTTGAGAAGAGCAGCCTTTTTGGAGACTGGGAAAACACATTAAAAGAGGTAATCCCTCTTTGGGAAGTCTGATGATGTCAGCATCCTACAAATATTCAAGGAGAATAAAAACCACCTAGTAATGCATATAGCACGCCGTGTCAATGCGTATTTTTCTGGTATCATAGCATACGTAGATAGGAGTTTGAGTCCAGCAAATGCCAAGTGTGTGGAGGGGTATGTGTGTGATTGGTTTATGTG
Source organism: Protopterus annectens (assembly GCF_019279795.1). Taxonomy (NCBI): domain Eukaryota; kingdom Metazoa; phylum Chordata; order Ceratodontiformes; family Protopteridae; genus Protopterus; species Protopterus annectens. The sequence continues at coordinate 288,545,320 of NC_056740.1, forward strand.
TGTGTTTACCTTTGAGAAGAGCAGCCTTTTTGGAGACTGGGAAAACACATTAAAAGAGGTACATCCCTCTTTGGAAAGTCTGATGATGTCAACATCCTACAAATATTCAAGGAGAACAGAAACCACCTAGGAATGCATATAGCCCGTCGTGTTAATGCATATATCTCTAGTGTCATAGAATATATAGGTAGGAGTTTGAGTCCAGCAAATGCCAAGTGTGTGTGTGGAGGGGTATGTGTGTGATTGGTTTATGTGTGTGTTTTCGTTTATGTATGTGTTTTCCTTTGAGAAGAGCAGCCATTTTGGAGACTGGGAAAACACATTAAAAGAGGTAATCCCTCTTTGGAAAGTCTGATGATGTCAGCATCCTACAAATATTCAAGGAGAACAAAAAACACCTCGTAATGTGTATAGCACGCCGTGTTAATGCGTATTTCTCTGGTATTATAGTATACATAGGTAGGAGTTTGAGTCCAGCAAATGCCAAGTGTGTGTGGAGGGGTATGTGTGTGATTTTCTTTGAGAGGAGTAGCTTTTTTGGAGACTGGGAAAACACATTAAAAGAGGTACATCCCTCTTTGGAAAGTCTGATGATGTCAGCATCCTACAAATATTCAAGGAGAACAAAAAACACCTAGTAATGCATATAGCACGCCGTGTTAATGCGCAATTCTCTGGTGTCATAGCATACGTAGGTAGGAGTTTGAGTCCAGCAAATGCCAAGTGTGTGTGGAGGGGTATGTGTGTGATTGGTTTATGTGTGTGTTTTCCTTTGAGAAGAGCAGCCTTTTTGGAGACTGGGAAAACACATTAAAAGAGGTAATCCCTCTTTGGAAAGTCTGATGATGTCAGCATCCTACAAATATTCAAGGAGAACAGAAACCACCTAGTAATGCATATTGCACGCTGTGTTAATGCGTATTTCTCTGGTATCATAACATACGTAGATAGGAGTTTGAGTCCAGCAAATGCCGAGTGTGTGTGATTTTCTTTGAGAGGAGTAGCTTTTTTGGAGACTGGGAAAACACATTAAAAGAGGTACATCCCTCTTTGGAAAGTCTGATGATGTCAGCATCCTACAAATATTCAAGGAGAACAGAAACCACCTAGTAATGCATATAGTACGCCGTGTTAATGCGTGTTTTTCTGGTACCAGAATATATGTAGGTAGGAGTTTGAGCCCAGCAAATACCAAGTGTGTGTGGAGGGGTATGTGTGTGATTTTCTTTGAGAGGAGTAGCGTTTTTGGAGACTGGGAAAACACATTAAAAGAGGTACATCCCTCTTTGGAAAGTCTGATGATGTCAGCATCCTACAAATATTCAAGGAGAACAAAAAACACCTAGTAATGCATATAGCACGCCGTGTTAATGCGCAATTCTCTGGTATCATAGCATACGTAGGTAGGAGTTTGAGTCCAGCAAATGCCAAGTGTGTATGGAGGGGTATGTGTGTGATTGGTTTATGTGTGTGTTTTCCTTTGAGAAGAGCAGCCTTTTTGGAGACTGGGAAAACACATTAAAAGAGGTAATCCCTCTTTGGAAAGTCTGATGATGTCAGCATCCTACAAATATTCAAGGAGAACAGAAGCCACCTAGTAATGCATATAGCACACCGTGGTAATGCGTATTTCTCTGGTATTATAGCATACGTAGGTAGCAGTTTGAGTCCAGCAAATGCCAAGTGTGTGGGGAGGGGTATCTGTGTGATTTTCTTTGAGAGGAGTAGCTTTTTTGGAGACTGGGAAAGCACATTAAAAGAGGTACATCCCTCTCTGGAAAGTCTGATGATGTCAGCATCCTAAAAATATACAAGGAGAACAGCAACCACCCAGTGACACATATAGCATGCTGTGTTAATGCATATCTCTTTAGCATCATAACATAGCTAGGTAGGGATTTGAGTCCTGCAAATGCCAAGTGTGTGTGGGGGGGGGCGGTTGTGTGTGATTTCCTTTGAGTGAGGTAGCCTTTTTGGAGACTGGGAAAACACATTAAGAGAGGTACATTCCTCTTTGGAAAGTTCAATGATGTCAGCATCCTACAAATGTTCAAGGAGAACAGAAACCACTCAGTATTACATATAGCGTGCTGTGTTAATGTGTATCTCTCTAGTATCATAACATAGGTAGGGGTTTGAGTTCTGCAAACGCTGAGTGTGTGTGTGTGCCACAAGTAATCAATGCAGTGGGTTTTGCTTTTACTACGGTATGACATATGTTTCAAACAGTATGCGCATTGCACACATCGGGTATCTGCGTGTCAAATAAATTTGTGTACATGTGACCTCAATCAGTACATAGGTGTGAAGCCTGCATACTACATGAATACATTTGTAACCTTCGACAGATTGTGCCACTGCTTCTCGGATCATAGGTCACATATGTATGTATGGGTCAAGCCCGACCAATGTAGCGATCTGTGGCCAAGGACATCTCTGCCACACACACCCACAACACGTACTATAGAGTACTGTGAGTGAGGGTAATTGCTGGGGTATATGTCAGACATGTTCATACACAACAACGACTTGCAATAATGGACAGTCATTATAGGTGCACACCAGCCCTGTGGATATGCATGCAGGCCCCTAATGTGTTATGTGAAACACCGAGGGACCCCACAATACCTATGGATATATGGATACCAAGGGACAGATGACATACCACGTGTCTGTCTGTACACATTGGTACCCAACATACGTGTTCAGGGCTACCACTTATGTGGTACTGTCGGGATAGTACGTATAGTAAATGTGGATGACTATGTCATAGACGGCTTACTGCTATACAGCATGTATTGGACAACAGGTATCTGTCTGTATGATACCCTTGTGTAGGATATGCGTCCCATCCAGGGAATGCAGTGTAGGCGAATGCATGCATTTCCAGATGTGGATGGATATATCCCTAGTGTGTTTGCATGTACCTAAGAGGGCTATATGCCACACAGGTGTGGTCCCAGGAACGTGTGGTGGTCAATACCACTGGTTACTGTTATAGTATAGTACTGGAAGGATCCAACTGTTACTGAGTTCCCTACAACTGTGAGTCATTTGTCAGGACATCATCTAATGATTGGTTATAGTCATGCTGTTGAGGTGGTGTATACTACCAGACTGCAGATCATTGACAGATATCAACAGTATCACCCACAGCATAGTGCCAACCCATGTCATACACGCATGTGTGCGCATGTTAGTACATATCTTTAGTAGAATGCATACTGGCCATCGAAAGATATCATGAGATGTTAACATTGTGTAGAACAGGGTATTTCACACATCCCACGTGTCCACTATGCACGTACATGCAGACAGTGCGCACACACAGTGTTCATAGATATACACACCCTAATTTGTAATGCACACATCACACACGTACTGTCCACTCATTAACACATGCTGGCAACACTGTACACTTCAGACAAGTGGCACATGGGTGGACAATACATACTCAGACCTAACACTGGTGTAAACAATGCTACGATGACTATCACAGCTGTGATGCATAATGCCTGCTCAGATATACCTACAAGGATATCATTACACTTTCCTGTTGGCAAATTGCTACTATTGCTACACTGCTATAATGTCACCCTGTGCATCAGAACCATGTTAGCCTGTTCCTGCATCAATGTTACAGATGACAGGAGGTGGCACAGGTGTCATCATATGCACAAGTGTGTTGTAGGTTTGCCAGAGCTCAACATTGACCCATCCAATCGGCATGTCTGTGTGTGTGTGTGTGTGTGTGTGTGTGTGTGTGTGTGTGTGTGTGTGTGTGTGTGTGTGTGGGACAACAGTACTGCATGGGTCAATATTGATGTAATGTGTGTGTGTATGTGTGAACCATAGTTGTATGGTAAATGTTTGTGTGTCTGCATGCACACAACTCCACCATTTGGCTGCCATATACAGGTGGTTGTGGGACAGCCACAGACTGTACCTGCTAGGCCATACAGATCACTGTCTCCGGTCATGGACACAGTACCTGTGCCTAGCAGGGGTGCTACGGGCAGTATCGGGTACCAACCCTGACTGGGTGCTATCATCAGAGGCAGCAGTTTGATGACTGGACTCATGTCCTTGCTGGGTCTGGCCAGTGCCACGTGCACATGGTCTGGTAGGACGGTCAATGAACAGGCCAGCCCCAGCATTGTTGGGGCTGGTACTGTCACTACAGGAGCGGCTGTGATCTGTGGTCCGTCCGCGACGACTGCCAGCTGATGCTGTTGCTGCATGTGTCCACATTGGCTTCTCATCCGTCCCGCATGGTCCTAGCTCATGGCTAACACATTGTGGAGGACATGTAATGTCTCCCTCCAACGGCTATCAATGACCTCGGTGTAATTCCAGATGGCACCAGCAAGGTCACGGATGCTGTCATTGATAGCAGTGTAATGGGCCATCTATGCCCTTAGTCCCTGTCGGGTGTACCATTCCATACGGGCCTGTGCCTGCATTACAGCCCAGAACATAATGGAGGTTGTAATACCTCTGGGGGCACGTCTGCCAGGGGCAATACAACCAGTGGTGCTCCCCCAAAAACCCCTGGGCATCCACCTATGTGGTACCATTCCAGTAATCCGGCTATGGCTGCTGTGAGGAGATGCACGTGCCATAGGTACCACACTCTCCTGGTCAACGCCAACTGTATGCTGTCCCTCAGCTAAGGCCATTGGTGATGAGGGATATATTGGCAGTATGAGTGTACGCATAGATGGGGTTGACCACTGTGTACTGTCGATTGGTGGACCAACGACAGACCCTGTCAGATCTTCCTGTGCCACAATACATGTCTCATCATCTCCACTATTAGTGGCGGTGACATTGGGTTCCCTGCTGCATTCAGCCACCCCTAACTCAGCACCTGTGGAAGGAAGACAGGAAACGCACTTTACAATCTGTACATGATGTTAGCACACATGCACACATGAACACATTGAACACATGAACATATGAACACATGCACACATGCACACATAAACACATGTACACATGCACACATGCACACATGCACACATGAACACATGAACACATGCACACATGCACAGAAATACACTGCTCACCACAGCACATACACACACACACACACACACACACACACACACACACACACACACACACACACACACACACACACACACACCAGCAATCCAACACATACACAATAGTGGGTGATGGTGGGTGACAGTATCACAAGGCAAACAGTCACCACACATGTGTCAGCATGCAGACCATATGTTTCTCAACACCATGCAGTGCAAGTGTTGACAGCCCTATCTAATGACATTGTACATGGCTTTGATGCATGTGTGTAGTTGTTCAGTGATTGGCTACACCCTGGAACACAATGTGTACATGGATGGGAGGCTGACGTAATGGTTAAGGTGCTTAACTTAGAAACACAAGGTGCAGGGTTTGATTCTCACATGGGGTAATTGGCTAGGCTTAAAATGGCCCAAGAGGACAGTTAGCCTAGTATGAATCTATGACTATGACTCTATGAGACAACATTGCTGTGCAAGTATTATCTGTTCTGCAATGTCATGTGCACCATCACTCAATGGTATACATACCATGGCTGCATGTGCTATCTGTGTGACACATAGATTGCCATGTCTGATGACAGTGTCTGTGCCCATAGCACATAATAGTGGGCACAGGTGTAGCAAATGCATGCAATGTACAGACATGGGATGAGTGGTGCATGTAGACATGAAGGAATCCCAATGCTCGACATGGACATTGTACAGTGGTTATGGTGAGTGTGGGACATATTGCAGATATGTCAGTGCCAGCCATGTCATGGCATGCTACGTGACTGCAACATTAAATGCCACACATACCCAATGTGTGTCATGTAACCTATACACCCAATAGCATTCCAGGACATATATGTGACTCTTTGTACAGATGGCGACTGCTGTGCAAAATGTGTATGCTGGTATATTTAAGCACACACACAACATGCTATGCATAGTGTGTATAGGTGCATATGTTTGCACACACAGAACAATGAGATGCACAGCAAGGACTGCTATGTATAGTACTGTGGTCTCTGTAACCAGATGGGGTGTAGTACCATGTGTCATTATCATCATCATGCATCTTGTGGTCACTCACGGCTACTACTGTGTGACAGACCACCACCTAGCATGCTGTACCTAAACTGCAGTGCCGTGGCTAAATTCACTATTACACAGCCACTTTGTACATTGGTGTATGAGGTGCACAATAGGGAGCATTGCCTAACATGACTGTGTTATGTGTTGAAGAGTGTTGCACAGCCCCATGACAGGCCTCTACCCCTGAGGTACACATTGTGTGTGTGGATGACATGTGGGATACTGAAGTGTGACCTTACAGCAAGTGTGTGGTTACGCCATATGTAACATGACTTTGTGTACTGCATGTAATAAATGTGTTATGTTGTGTACAGGTGTTGCAACTATGCCTATCCAATGTACAGTACGGGGATGCCACAATTGTGTGTCATGCTCTGTGTATTGCATGTCATTGAGGCAGCTACTGATATTACTGAGTTGTGCAATGTCTCACAGCAAACATGCACGGCATGCATTATGCGTAGGTGTGTTACGTGTACATGACCTACACCTCACCTATGACATGCATTTTTCATTACCAACATTGCAGGTATAACACACTCACCAGCATGGATCTGCTAAACTGCAGTACAACAACAGTCAACAGTCACAGGTGTAGAGTTATTATTCAAACTATCCGTATTGCACAACACTAGGCAGCGGAACTGCTAAACACACAGTATACATCTCACATAGACATAATCTAACAATACAGTTAACTGTAGTCTACAGATAGGGCATGTTACCTGCTTGCTCCATGTGGATGTGCTGGGTGGCTCCGGCCTCCATTACAACACATGTCAGAGGTTGATGTAGCTGTTGTCCAGGAGCCACCATGCTTAGGAGCAACTCCTCCACTTTGGTGAGGGGGGGATGAATGGCCATCCCACCACCTGTGGCAAGCTGCTGTCTTTGGATAGCAGATGCACGCTGCCGGACTTGTCTAATTAAATTACTGCAGTGATGGCGTACCTGCTCATATGTCCGGTTATGCATCCCTATGTCATTTACCCGACGAACAAGTTCCTGCCACAGTGCAGTCCGCTCCTGCTGGTGCTGGCTGCTTCTGGAGAACAGCATTGTGTACCACTGCAATAGGCTTTGCAGTATCACCTCTTCCTCATCCGCTGTGTATGCTGGGTTGCGTTGGTGGGCCATCTGGCTGAAAAAGATATGAACAATATGTGTGAGAGTGTCCTGTGGCACACTTTACACCTTTACCCATAGATATCACTTTACTGACATATATACCATCCTATTGTCTGCCAGAGGTTACACACGTTCAATACCACTTATTGGTTCTCAGGCCACAACTAACTAATACTTCCTGGCACACTCTATATATCACACCACTATACAACAGTACCCAACACACTGTTTGTGACACATTGCACAACCTCAAGACAGGGGTGTATATCACACCAGTGCACAAACAGAGATGTCATCCATTGCAATGGATGTAAAGTACAGGTACAGTAGTACCAATCAACCACCCTAGTCATTGATGCCATAGCCTTGCCTAACAGATGTGTACAGTTGTTACTATAGGTGGCATACTGCTGTAAAAGAGTATATATGTTGCTGGATACACACGTTTACCCTGTAATACACATATGATTGCAGCCATTGTACAGGAATAATTACACACACATCAGACAAACATACAATGCACCACTGTATGCCAACACAGATGAGCATTACCTGTGTACCATACGGTACTATGTGCCACTACTTACACACCCTTATGCCTGCATTCTGTCCTCTGTGCAGACTACAGGAAACACACATGACAGTGTTTCCAAGCAATGTACTCTTCAGGAACATCTACAACATGCCAACACATACATGTGAGTTACATACCTTACTTTTGTATTTCCCTGCTCTGTGTGTTACGGTTTTGTAGATTTTTTTTTTATTGGTGGTTTGTTTTGGGTTTTCGCCCTCTATTTAACTTTCTGTCTCAGTTTCTCACTCTGTTCTGTCTTTGTCTCAGTCTGTGTCTGTGTCCGTGTCTCTCTCTCTCTCTCACTCTCTATCTCACAGCACCTGCAATGATATAATTGCATGTGTGGACTGCAGGTACAGCCTGCTTTTCTAGGTATCTCGCACTTGTGCATGTGACAGCCTCTGCACCAATTGCTGCCCACCATTCAGTAATTGCATGCAGCCTGCTGTTTGGTGATTGCATTACTCACTGTCATTGCAGCCCACTGCTATAAAATGCTAGGTTAGGTAGGCGTAGCCCTTTCAGCTTTCCAAGGTGGGGCCCATGCTTGTTTGCTCTGAACACCGTTGTGTCAGTCTGAAGGTTGGTATATGTCTCTTATCTGATGCTATGGTTGTAACCAGTTATATGCATGTTGTACTCAAACCTGAATGTTGCTGCTTCCAGTGCACACATCTCAGTGTAGACATGTACGCACCCCTCCAAATGCTAACACAGGATACATGGGAGTATGTACTTTTTTCTCACTTACACAATTAACTGCCATACAAATGTGGTTATTGCACTGTATTCCTGTGGCCAGTATTTATCCTGGTCTGATACTGTGTGGTGTTTGTAAGGTGCTACTGTAGCATTATTCCCTGCTAGGATGGCTGGTTCTCTTTTCACAGTCATGTCATGCAATTCCACAACCACTGCTGGTAAAGACCAACAGAAAAGGATTTGTGTTATACCATTCCTAATTTCCATTTACATACCCTCATTGTAATGCATGATATATTTATTTCAGAACCAAGTTATTTGTATATCTGCTGTGACTTAGTGGTAATTCATGCAGTGTATTGTGCCAATGACCTGGGGTTCAAGACTGGCAGAGATTTTTTCTTTTGCTGCTCAGCAGAACAAGGGCCCTGCCATAGAGTGACTAAGGCACTTTTAAGCAGTTGTAAGCAGGTTTGCGCAGGTTTGCACGATGCTTAGCGATGCTTAGCTAAGCGTACACATGCGCACACTCGCTTAAACCTGCTTACTATCGCTTAAAAGTGCTTAATCCCGCTAACCCCCGTGCTAATTTCTTTTAAAGAAAAGAAAATGGGTAGATAGGAAAGTGGTGAAAAAGGGGGCACAATGAGGGACAGACAGTAGGTAAACAAGCTCAGGATGTGCAGGACAGGTGTAGGGAAGGTCCATAGCTGCCCACTTCTTTAACAGCAACAGCTGTGCATATGCAATGAATTTGGAGTGAAATTTGAAACCTTCCACCCCTGGGAGAGGGGTGAGGACAACAAAGTATGTTGTACTGCCAGTTCTAATTATCAGCTTACATATCCAGTGGACATGTGTGCGAAATGGGCAGCTATGTATGGGGTGTAATTTTCTTGTGGGTACAGATTGCCCTTTTTTTTTTTTTTTTTCAGGTGAGCGTGGGAAGTGAGGTAGAGGAAGTAGGTATGTCCGGGGCGGTAGGTTGGGAAGGTAAACAGACAAGACAGACAAGACACATACAGGGGCAGTGTATGACACATGGGGTGGGTGAACACAATTGACGGGGTTGGATGTTTGGAAATCGCAAGCCCATGAGCCCACAGATGGTAACAGTGGAACTGAGATCCCCACCCATGGGCAGTCACCACTGAACCTTCACAGCCCCGAGGGTGGCTGTGCTGGGGGCTGTGTAGGATGGGCAGGCTCACCCATGAGACACACCACTCTCACCTCGAGCTGGCATAGGGGATCAGCGACTGAACTCTGGATCTCCCTATGCAGCACAACCCGGACCCTTCGAAGGGTGACAGGTGGCCCTTCTGTGACCATGCTTGCATGGGGAGGACAAGCCCCATCCCCTGCAGTGCTTCCACCCGAAGGTGGCACAGGACCAACAGAGGAGGGGAGCCCAGGCTGGGCACCGGACCTGCTGGTGCCAAGTGCACTCGCCAGCTGAGGAGGGACAGTTAGGTCCGCTGGGACCGGCCATCCCATACATTCTGTGATTAGGTGTGTTTAATTACAACATAAGCAAAACAGCATTCCAGATTAGTTGTAACAGCATGCAGTAATATTCCCATTAACCCAACACACCAAGGTTACAACATTTGAACAGCAAGCATAACACATGCATATATTGAACCACAGTGGATATTCCAACAGCATGCAGGGATGTTTGGTAGCAACAGGCCACCATGATTGTGGTGTTTAAACAGGGCACATGCATCAACATGAATGCAAATATTTATAGAACAATAGGACATATGTCCCTAAAAATATTTAAGATTACACATACCCATTGAGGTGTGGAATTGCATGGTTTATGCACATACAGTAGGGTGTAGAAAAAACCTTGGTTAACATCTTATAATTACCTTTTTGTCTACACTACATTCCTAGTGACTGCAAGTGTATATCCTCTACATGTATTATTACACTTGCTACCATACATTAGGTTGTGTAATGGGTTTGGCTAGTTCAATATATGCCTGACATACTAACTGTCCAGGATGCAGATGGTACTGCTACATATTTCTTGATTGCATTTATATTTCTTTATCTACATATCTGGGATGTTTTCACATGACATTTTCACTTTGATTTGTACAGAACCCTGCATTTCTTGACACACACTCACATTTCTGGGGAAAAATAACATGCTACACGTGTGCCAGATTTACTTATTCATGCCAGCCAGTAACTGACTGTTGTGGACTGTATATATGTTTCACAGCTACTAGCACTTCCCACTTTATATGGGACTGCACAACTCTGGGTTGCCAGCACCTTTTCAAACAGTACTGTTTGTATAATGCAAGGGTACATTCTTCAGCAATTTTATGGCTGTATTATTGGACTACAACACTTTCTTTCATGCTCTCTCCCATATTTTATATAACAATACATGCAGAATAATCACTAATCTGCCTGGTGGCGCAGCCTTAGCAGCCTATCAGCATAGGCTTGCTGATTTGCAGCACGGTCACCTGCAGCTGTAAAGTAAATGAAGGGATAGTGAGACATACCTATCCATTATACATACTCCATTATCAATTCTTACATACTGCATTCCATGGCTACATACTCAGTTGTGGGGCATCCAGCATCCCATGGGCCTCCTGTATCCATTGGTTCAGGCGGTCTTGCTTTCGTCTCTTCAGGTCTGCATGGTGGTGACGGACCTGCTCACCAGTCCAAGGAACACGTGTGGCACTGGTGAGGTCACGAGCTAACCGGTTCCAAGCTTCTGCCTTGTACTCCCGTCCCTTGGAACTGGCCCTGCAGGAGTCTTGACAAATGACAGTGGACAAAGAGCCAAACCATGTATTTGGACTCCTCAATGCCCCAACGTTTCGCTCGGAAGCATGTTCCCTCTCCGACACCAGACATTCTAACTGCAGGTGTGAGCTACAATCAGCTATGGCATGTATTCCCACCTGTGGGGCTTAAATATGCCGCATTTCCCACACTTTTTTGTGAGTGGCCATTTTGTAAAATTCTTGGCTGACTGCAGACCTGCTTAGTAATGGTTAAACTACCATTAGTAAGTATATGAATGTTAACAGTGGCTGCTTCCTTTATGTTGTCTTGGCTTAGTGGTTCTGTACTTTGCTTCTGATGCACAGAGTTCTGGGTTCGACCCTTGTCATTCATTTTATTTTCATACTGTCCAGACAGGCTAGGGGGTGTGGCTGCATTTAAGCAACTTTGCTCTATGTTGCTCCTCGGTGCCCTACGCTGCCCTGGTTGGCACGGTGTGCACGTCCGTGCAAACACATTGCACTGGGTAAAGTGCTATTAAACTATGGGCAACTCTATTGCGCTAGGTGAAGCGCTATTGAACTATGGGCAACTCTATTGTGCTGGGTGAAGCGCTGCTTAACTGCAGGCAATTTTATATTGGGATCCTTTAAAATATTTATTTTGTTCACTGATACATTGGCCATTTCACTGCTTTTTAGTTATGTTTAAACATATTTGTTAGGTATTATTCCATATACTGATTTAAAAAATAAATATGAAAGGGAGTGGTGGGACTCGAACCATGAATGCCTCTTTTTTGTGCGAACGCTCTACCATTACGCTATTGCTATTTGGTGTAATTTGCATAAACATTCTTTCTTATGCTCTTCCATGTCAGAATTGCTAACTGTAGCTAAGCAATGGGCACACCCGCGCACACATGTGCAAATACGGGCAGCTATTTTGGGAATTTAAAAAAAATTAATGTTATGCGTTTTAAAACTGTGATGGGGGTTTATAATATCAAACAGTGAGGTGTTGGGTGCAGGGACAATTTAGCGGACTTGCTCTTGTTTATTTGCTTTTATTTTAAACACTTGCAGGGACGTGGACATTTAGTCTGCTCGGCAGTCAGACATGCCCCCTGCTTTCTTACACGGTCTGTGTAAGACTTATGGTTGAGTCAGCATGCCCTCATGCATATTCATGGCACGCTGACATCATACCATTCAACTGCAGCCTCCGAGTAATACTTATTAAGTCTTACACGGAGGATTTGTGAATCCGGGGGTAAGTATTTCTGATGCCATTTGACTTGCTGATGTGCAGTAAATTCTTCAGTAATGTGTTGGAGAATGTGTTGTATGCCAGACCAAGGTCACCTCTTACCAGCTGGTATTTCACCTCTGGAAGATCTACACAAATGCCTGTGCATCGACAGGGCCAAAAAGATTTCCAGCGATCCAACGCATCCTGCCAATGGTCTGTACACTCACCTCCTCAGGCAGCAGAAACAGAAGCCTGCATTGTAAAACCACTGGACTAAATAACAGTTTCTTTCCACTCTCCATTAGACTGTTGAACTCTTGGGAAAAACGAACCACGAGTCTGTCAAAACACTCAACCACTTCTGTTACATAACTAGCCTAAAAAGTGGCTTATTTTATGGATGTGCAATAAACAAGTGCAATACCAAGGTAGCTCACCTACCACACAGAAGGACTGTAAAGTGCAATATACAAACTGTGCAATAATTAAGTCTAATCATATATATGCTGCTATTATTTCAATTTTACTTTGACAAAATTACCTACATATTGTTCCTTGTCTTCCTTGTCTCCTGTTCTGAGATGGGCGTGGGTCGCTGCTGTCCTACTTTACTTACTAATTGCTACTTATTAAATTTCTACTGTGATATTTTATTAATTTTTCTCTGTCTATATGTATAACTGTTTCCTGCACTGAGAATGAAGCATTATAATTCCACTCAGCTACACTGCTGTGTAGTTCTGAATGACAATAAAGTTTTCTGTAACTTGACTTGACTAGTGACTTAACTTGAGTATAGTGACAGGGGTTTGAGTCAGTCCATGTAGAACATGTTGTTTAGGCCTTGCATCCTTTTCATATGGTATCTCTGTGGGTGCTCCAGTTATTGCATGTGTCTGGACAAATACATGACAAAGAAATCATTTTTATAAGCTGTGCAATATAGAAGGACCTTCTTAGAACCATAGACGCATGTTGGTCACAAGTTAGGTAATTCTTCATGTAAGTTCCCAAATCCCAAGCAACAGAGTCAGGTCTTAGGGTTGAATTGTAAGTGTGGTAATTCCCTGGGGTAGATGACTACTCAAAAGATGTAGTAATGCAATTTTTGGCATTTAGTTTCAGACCATGATCTTGACACCAGTTATGTATTTGAGGCAAATCTTCCTGCAGAATGGCTATGTCTAATCATATTCAAAACTAAGGCAGGGCAAAGGGAGTGACTGCCCCAAGTACAAGCTGTTTAGAGGCACGATGGGTAGTACTGAAGAGTCACTGAGTGGACATGAAAGCAGATTTATTTAAGAAGCTGTGGCTGATATTTTGGCTACTGAAATGAATGTCTTTAACAGCTTTGTATATTAGTAACTGTAGCAATGAGCTGATATAAGCTTTTTCTTACAGTTTTTTTTTTTAGGTTCATGGTTTAATACTAGTACCCTTGTGGCCCATTTTAAGTCTAGATAATTACTCCATGAGGTAATCAAACCCTGCACCTTGTGTCTTTAAGGTAAACATCTTAACCATTATGCCAACCTCCCTCCCAACTTTATCAACTTTGTAAGACCTTTTTTTGTCCTCACTTCAGAAGACTTTTTTGAGGGGGTTTTCAGCTTCAGGTAGGATGGGTTCCCATTTAAGAAATACCCAGGATGCCAGATGACCTAACTACTACTGTGGTTCATGTCCCCTCCCTCTGACCTCTTTTTTCATTGGGAGCTGGACACTAATAGCTCTTTGATATGTGACAGGGGTGCACCAATGCTACCACTCTGCCCAGACAAAATAGTTTCAAAGTCCATGCTGGTTTCTGTGTATTAAATTTCCCCTTCTGATTCTCATACCTATCTCTCTGTTTCCATTCTTCATCACCTTCCCCCAAGCCCTACCTCTGCTTCCTGCTTGCATTAATGTCATGCCAAAGGTTTTCACATCCTGGACTTTTACATTTTTCCCAATAGATGCATACTATTGCAGATTTATCACAGCACCACTTACTTGGAGTGAGTCAAATCAGCCATATATGCTTTATCCATTACAAACGATCCAACATTTTTCCTCCTGGTCTCCCGGTGTTTGTTTTAACATATACACTATGGCATCTATGGCCTGGAAGTATCACATCAGCCTAAATGGCATCTACTTTCTTTAAAATAACATTCTATCTGTCTTCTTGGTTTGCATCAAATCCTCATCCTTTTCTAATCCGTATTGCACAGATACCTTATAATTTTTGTTCTGCATTTACAAAGTTGATAAACCCTTATATTGTTTCTAATCAGGGCTGCATTATACAGCACCATCTTTCCAAACCCCACTTTGTATACAGCTACCTCTATACTGGTTTCCATCTTGCAGCCCTTCATTGTATCCTTTGCATCCAGTTAAGGCAAATTATTTTTCATACCCATGCCCTTCAATATCTTTTTTTCCCCCGTAGTTAAATATTTAACTCACAACATTTTCCAGACTTTTGATACTGTTTGAATCTGCACTCTTTTCTCTAGGAATCTATCCATTCAGCCATGTTCTAAGCCCTTCCCTTCTGCTTCTCACATTTGCATGTTCATTTTTCCCCTTAGTCTCCTTTTGGTTATAGCAAACAGCTTCTCCAGACATAAAGAGACTTTTCCTCAAGCGTCAGGTGCCCAAAACACAAGACACTATAGAACAGAACATCATTCACTACTAGAATGATTTCTAAATGTGTATCAAAACTGATTAACTTGTTTTGGGAGATTTCTCCATTCTTCAAGTTTGTGGAACTGTGGAGATGGTATATTTGCATCTGGGTGGATATGAGGATCTTACACAAACATCACAGGGTGCACAGGCCTTGCCCCCCTGCAAAAAATACCAGCAACTTTTTTTTCACCCTTGTGTGCTTTTGACATTGGTTTTAAGTGTTATATTGTACTGTGTCTTTTGAGTTCAGGTTTCAGTTGTGAAATATACAAACTCTCTCCCTCATTCTACTACACATGTATACCTTGCTGCTTTCTTTAGAACTGAATCTTTGTCTTTGTGATGGCCTACTCCCCTCTCAAACTTTTACCCAGGTATGTATTCTTAAGAGTATCCACAGGTCTGACTCATTTTAATGTTTTCCATAGGAAATCACTGCTGGAGTGCTGTACTGGCAGTGATTCCTTTCTTTTAGGAGATTTCTTCATTCTTTGCCTTTCTGCGACTGTACAGCATTTGTATAAGCTTGCGAAGGCGTACAGGGTGGAATGACATCTAAAAAATGCTTTGTTTTGTTTTTTGCATGGTTGTAAACATCTTGCTGTAACTTGACCCATAGGGGTGCTTCTGTAATGCTAATCAACACCATCAGTCATGAATTTAATATAGTAAATGAGACCCTGATCTAGCTGTATGTTAAATTTTTAATAATTTTTACATGGATTTAAGACATTTTTTTTGCATAGATTATATACTAACCACAGCTAAAAGTTTATTGTTGAACTATAGACGACTGTGTGGTCCTGCATGCTAACAAATGATTTGGTGTTAGGAAATTATTCTGGTTAAGTTACATTAATGGGAATATTTTACTAACATTTTAGAACAAAGCCTTGAAAACTTCATCCCCGGGATTCAATAAACGTTTTTTTTCCCGTGCCATAATAGTGCAGCAGCTTCTGCATGGAATATGGCGTCTGAGCGATCCAGTAAACAAGGCTGGGATGTGCACGAGCCTGCTAGCTGTATTCTGGCATGGACACCACTGAATAATGCTAATTACCTCATTTGCTGATGAAAACCATGCAAATGAGGTGAATTAGCAATTCAGTAACAGACAGGCAACCATGACAGAAGAGTGTCCATATACATTTCTGCAAAAATGAAAATGGGGGCATGACAGCTCAAAGTAAAGCATGTATTATAATCATTAGGCATGCCAATAGCCAAAAATATGGCCATTGGCATAGAAAAGAGTTGCAAAATTATAAAAATCAAAGTTTATTTTTTTTTTGGGGGGGGGCATTTAAGTGTAGCTCAGTGGCAAGTAAACGAGATTGGGCTGAAAATAAAAAAAAAATGTGAAAAGACAAGTTTAAGTGAAATCTGCATTTTGCCATTATAGTGTATGGCATGCAGAATCAAAACAATAACAGGTAACACTGGTTGCTAAGGATAAAGGCTCTGGTGTAGTGGTGTAACAAGGGACTGAGTCAGTGGGGTATGCAAATGAGCAAATTTTACTGAATCACTAAATGGGAGACCATTCTCTGGCTGTTCCTAACCGTGTAGGAGCTATAAGGCAGTGGTGTAAGCAGGAATAGCAGCTGACATAAAAAAAAGGTGTGTCGTGTTTGGTGTACCTTACCTAAGCACTGCTAAGCAAGGGGAGGGTGTGCTTGAGGCTGTATTTACTTATTCCATGAAATGAAGAGCATGCTCACATCCAAGGGAGGGCCATTTTTGCTTCAAAGTGTTTACTTTAGCTAAACAGGTTTACATGATGGGCACCAAGTCGAAAACAAAACAAAAAAGAAAAAAAAAACAGAAATAGCAGAACTGTTTACATTTGGGCAGTGGGATTGTGTGGCGCGCCACGGGGCTTAAAAGGGGTGGAAATGGGAAGGTAAAAAAAAGAAAAAAATGGCAAATAGCAGCATAAAAGCAATCACGTACAAATAATATAGCTAGCAGGTGGAATGTATCATAGTCAACCAATCATACAGGCAGTATCTGCAGCACA
The DNA here is from genome assembly GCF_019279795.1 of Protopterus annectens. Classification (NCBI taxonomy): domain Eukaryota; kingdom Metazoa; phylum Chordata; order Ceratodontiformes; family Protopteridae; genus Protopterus; species Protopterus annectens. The sequence goes on from NC_056740.1 coordinate 288,562,577, forward strand.
AAAGTATAAACTATGCAAACACCTTCCAGTTTTTTCTTTCCCAAAAACTCTGCACCATTGGTGTACACACTCGGGGGAATTTTAATTGACAAAATGTTAGGGGCTGCTGTCACTTTGATACATCAGTATGTGCTAGAGGCTGAGGGTGGTGAGGAGGATAATGCTGGCAACCGCCTCAGACTGAGGAGGAGAGTACTCAGACCCAGATTAACCTACCAGGGGCTACATGATCTGGAGATAGTAGAGCACTACAGGCTGGTACAGGGACATACTTCAGCAACTCATTGAGCTGTGCCTCACCTCAGACCCAGTGCCAACAGAGGGGAACCCATCCCAGTGGATACCAAGGTATGTGTAGGCTTAAGAATACTAGCTACAGGTACTTTTCAAAGACCTACTGGGAACATCATGGGGGTCTCACAGGCATCTGCATCCAGGGTACTCCACCAGTTCCTAGATGCTATGCTACCACATGCTGGTGAGCACATTTACTTCCCCAGCACCCGTGAGGAGATGACCAGCAATATGCACCTCTTCCACCATGTAGCAGACTGCCCAGAAATACTGAGTGCCATAGACTACATGCACATCCACATCAAAGCACCACCCGGTGAACAGGGTAGGGTCTACTTAAACCGGAAGGGCTTTCACTCCATAAACTGCCAGGTCATATGCAATTCCCAGGGCATTATCATTAATGTGTGTGCTGGCAGCCCTAGAAGCTATCATGACTCCCACATCTTGCATTCCTCACAGCCATACCAGGGATTTACCAGGGGAGACATCCCGTATGGACATCTGGTGGGGAACCTTGGTTTTGCCCTGGAGCCGTGGATGATGATTCCCATCAGGAATGCACACACACCGACTCAAGAATGCCATAATAAGGCATACGCACACAAACCAGGATCATTACAGATTGTGTGTTTGGGATGCTCAAGTCACGGTTCTGCTGCCTTGACATATCTGGTGGATCCATGCATTACTCTCCAGCTACATGTGCACATATGTTCATAGTATGTGCCATGCTACATGATACGATCCTGTGGAAATAGCTGCAGCAGGAGCAGCATGGGGAAGAGCCACACAGCTGCCCACCATTGCACACAGGCACAGATGGACTCAGAGGAGGAACCCCCTGAGTCAGCTCTTGTAGGCAGACGGAGGCATGCCCAGTATGCCCTGGCATTGGCATAGAGGCAATGCATAGCACACACACTGACACTGTAGGAACCCAGGGACTGACACCTCTCTCCGACATGCATACACAGTAAAATGGATGCCACACACATTACACTACCTGTACCTTACCATGTATAGGCAGTACACTGTATGCATATCACATAGGCAGCCCTCAAGCACTGTCCTCACAACTGCTGCAGGCACAAGGTAAGTCAGTCTTCTTAAAAATAAATGAATGGATTAGTATGTTCTGGTAGCATATCTATGGTATCGCTGCATGTATGCATGCAAGGAAATGGGGTGGCCTACTGGGATAGCAGCAGACAACTGACAGCTATGTGGGACAAATTCCATTTCAGTATATGTGGAGAGACAACTAAGTGGGAGGTCATAGGTCACAGGCTTGGATGTCAGTGTGGGGTCCCATACTCACCCCTCAGCCTCACCCAGCAAGCCAGCTATAGAAAAACATAAAGAAATGTCTGGCAAAGGCCCACAAATGGTGCCAATGATGAAATACCCCCTACATACTTACACAGTGATAGCACAGCATGTCTTGCAGTTGCAGTAAGGTTCTGAAGGGTAAGAAGTCTGAAACTCAAATGTATGTCATTACAATCTGACCTGGTGTCTTTAGTGATATGCCTCTAGTCTCCAAGACAGGACACAATACTATGCTAAATGGAACCAAAATGTAAAGCAGATATCAGCACAGTCTGTGAAAATGTGTACAGTTAATAGGTGTGCCCCCCACATCCATATTCCCATAGAAATGTAGTAACATGTATGTTTGCAGGGAAATAGCAGCAGAGCACACATTGCCAGTGCTGTCCCAATCAACATGATAATTTGTTGCATGTCCACAATATGCAGGGGTCAATGAGGTATGTATATGTGTGGTTAATACTGTCAGGATATGGCCAACACTTACTCCTGGCTGTTGTGTTGTAGTGGCCTAGGTACAGTGCTGTCTTTGACAGGGCCATGTTCAAAAAACTGCAGTGCCAAGTATTCTGCATGTCAGCTACACCTATGGTAGTAGTAGCACACACTGTCTAGATGATGTCAATATCTGTTAATGCAGGAAAGTTGTAGAGGTCATGGACAGAGGGTCCACACATATGGACAGTACATAGCTTGGAGTAACCTACTCAGTGTCTAACATACCTCTCAAATGTACAGATCTATTGCAGAATCTTCAGATGTTTGCATCATAATTGTGGTCTGTATAACATGAAATAGTGGTTGTCTGGCAATTCACTGGCAAGTCACGCAAGACTAAGGTCAGAAAATAATGACAGATTGTAGTGTCAGACTTCATACCCTATAGAAACATGCATGCTAATGCAAAGCATGTTATTGAATCACCTTTCTAGGTTTGTAAGGCCAGTACTTAAAAATGGTCCCTATATTTAGGCCTCTGTCCTCCAATCACTTATGGCTTTGTCCAGATGTCTGGCTCTCAGACATTGAGAGGTTTGGTGCCTAGTAGGACAGCTGGTACCTGAAGGTCAGTGTACTGTAAGTGTATAAAAGGCTGCCACCTTTCTGTGTCAGCACTGACAACATGTTACTGGCCAGCAGCCATACCCCTGGGATGACACAGGTTGTCATAGAAGGAATACAAGTATGTGTTGTATGTCTATTCTGCTTGTTCTAACATTGCATTTGCCTGCCAACTACTTGCAAAGCAAGAAAGGGTCATGTCAAAACAGCAATGGCAGACAGTGGGGAAGCAGACGTCAAACCCATATGAGCAAACAAGCAATTACCAAACTGGTCCGCAACTGTCAATGTTTGACAGGACATTATTAACACCCTGTCCCCATGTGTGGGCCTTTGTCTGACTGTCATATTTTGGCCTGTTCAGATGTCAGTCTGTGATGGTATGACAGCTAGGCTCACATGTAACCTCATAATAACATATAGCAACACAAACCATCTAAGGACCACAGCAAATGGAATGGTGCAATGATGTACAACCTGCTAAATAGGTACACACAGAGGTGTGAAGTCCACAACCCTGTGTTCGATGTAATGGCATGTACCATGCCCACATCAGAATTACAAATACAAAACAGCAGTCACTGTGGGCAAAGCCTGAGACTGGACTACAGAAGGACAAAGAGACACACATAAGGGGAAGAGGAACCACTGGCCAGACAAATGGAGAATGTGCACACCAGAACAGATTGTGCAGTAATATAGGTGCCATGCAGTGTATGGAGTCAGTAAACATCACCTGCAAATACACAACACACATCCATGTAAGTGTAGGTCCGCAACAAAGCAAAACCCAAACAATGGACACCTCAGAGGTAAAATCACATGAGAACTCCACAAACCTACACACCACAGACCATGTAGACTCCACACACCAAGGTCTTGCAAACTAAGCCCTTACCCCAAACCCCACACACCTACCCTGCACAGATAGGCTAACAGCACTGTCCAGGAAATTATTGCAGAAGAAATTTATTGCAAAAAGAAAGCGCTTTCGTGAATAACATTCGCTTCTTCAGACTGTTTAAAAGACAAAATAGCACACACCCTTATACATGCTCATTCAACCAATCATGCTGCAAATAAAGCCTAATTGCTTTGACTTACAGAATGCCAAATTAGTTAAAAGCAGCACTCTGCAAACATTTTAAATACATAAAAAATATATGTATAAAAAGCATGAAAACAAAATTCTATGTCTAAATAGCAGAGAATAAACAAATGGGCTTGTCAGTTGTTACATAACATGATGAGCTATACTAATTGCTCATAAATTCCAGTTAAATATAAAAGCAGTACAATGATAAAACTAATATACATACAACAAAATACACCTCTAAAACATGTCTTACTCAGGAATTGCAAAGCAGAGTCTATTGTGGGATTATACCTAATACTATACAGAACTATTAATACACATAATCAATGCTTTTGTTGTATGTATTTTAGTTTTATCATTGGGTGATATTCGAGTGTGTGTGTGTGTGTGTGTGTGTGTGTGTATAAGTGTGTATGTTTGTATGCCTAAGTATTTTGAGGAATTCCACACTAACAACATTTCCCAGTGCCCTACTTTAGCAGCCCTGCTGATGTCATTCACCTTAGAAGCACCTTTGGGCACTTGTCAGCCCTATAAGTTATGTAGCACGTGCGGTAACTGTGTAACACTATAATACAAATAACTAGATAGTCAGAGGTTCTATTCCCAGATCTGGCAAACGTGTATGAGTGTGTGTAAGTCTGTATGTTTATAGGACACAATATTTTGAGGACTTTCCAGTGCCCTACTTTAGCAGTCCTGCTGTCATTGCCCTTTTCAGGACCTTTGGACAGCACTTAGCCCTTTAAGCTCCATGGCGCATGTAATAATTAAGTAACAGTATAGTACCGATAACTAGATAGGCAGGTGTTTTATATTCAGTTGTGCCAAGTGTATGTGTGTGTGTGTGTGTGTGTGTGTGTGTGTGTGTGTGTGTGTGTGTGTGTGTGTGTGTGTGTGTGTGTGTGAAGGTGTGTGTATGTTTGTAGGGTAATATATTTTGATGCCCTTCCCACCCAGTACATTACACATTGACATACTTTACAAGTGCTCTTGATGTAATCACCTTAGACATGCCTTGCAACACTATTAAATCCTATAAGCTTTGTGGTGCATGTGATTGTGTAACACTGTAGTACACATAACTAGATACCTACGGGCTCTAAACCCAATAACCCAATACTGGCAACTGTTATACTGAGAGTGTGTGTGTGTGTGTGTGTGTGTGTGTGTGTGTGTGTGTGTGTGTGTGTGTGAGAGAGAGAGACTCACATCATCCCTGTGTGTATGCTTGGGTGAGAATCATATTCTCTGGGGGTTGGGTTATACAATTTTGAGGCATATACCACCCAGCACACATCCATTTGTGCAACTTTACAAGGCTTGCTGATGTCATTCACCTTAGATGTACCTGTACACACTTGTCAGCCATCTAAGCTCTGTGGTGTGTGCAATAACTGCATAATACTATAGTGGAATTACTTAGATAGATAGGGGTTCTAATCTCAATACTGACAACTATAGTAGTGTGTGTGAAGCATATCCCCTGTGACTGTTGTGTGTAGGTTATACCATTTTAAGGCCTGTTGACCCGCTACCAATGAAATTACTGTAAAGACCCTGTTAATGGCATCTGCCTCACATGCACCATGTAACACTATGCAGCCCATCCCAGTTATCTATACAGATGTACATGGGATATCCACATGTTTGCAACCTATGTGTGGTCTGTATCTCCTGACAATGAGCATTCCATTGATATCATTGCCAAATATGTCACAGTTACTGTACTGATACACATGCCAGCATCAGACATTGTACCTGAATGACACGTCATGCTGATACAAAAATCTGTCACTCTATCACTTGTGCAGGTGTGTAGGAGCAGTAGACAAGATCAGTCACTATATCTGGTGGGTTATCCCACCATCCATGAAGGCATTTGCAAGTTACCTGTTGTAATTATGTCCCAGGCATATAATCTATGTGGAGCATGTCATGTGTACACAGCACTATAGTACATACAAGTGGATAAGTAGGGTTACTAATATGACTGTTGTCAACTGTGTATGTGTTTCTGTATGCACAGCCCCTGTGGCTGTCTTCAGTGTGTGTATGTGATGGCTGTATGATTTTGTGTGCCTCTTGCATCCTGTGAACTCCCCCATTGCCAACCTAGTGACAGCCCATACAGATGTCATCCACCGTACAAGCAGAGTTACACAGTTTCTAACACCAAGCCACTGTGGTGCAATGGTCGTATTGCTGTGTATTGTACATTAATAGATGAGTAGGTCATCCACTCTGATAAGTGTCACCTCCATGTGCATGTGTGTCTTAATGCATGTCCCCATGGATCAGTGTGTGTGTGTGTGTGTGTGTGTGTGTGTGTGTGTGTGTGTGTCAGATGACTTTAACATGTTGAGGGCCTCTGAACCCACCATTGGAAATCCTAACAGCCCCTGCAATTATCACCCACTTTAATAGTAGTGGCAGACACTGCCACACTACAGTACTGCTCTGCTGTCTGTGTTATGTATCTAGTGCTATCATTCATAAGATTGTGCAGCTAGGGGCTGTGCTCAGCCCTTTGTCAGCTGCTCCATGTACAGGACTATGACTCCATGTGCACTACTAGCACGAGAGACCAAACATGCATATGAGATAGCAGACACACATGCTGGTGATTGTCAGGTTAGACTAACACATGCTGACCTGTGTCAGGAATACATACCCCAAACCTGTCATGCACAAAACCAGACATACCCTCATCAACTGCATGTGACAGAAATGACAGGGGCAATAGGTGCTGATAGCAGAATCTGTTGCAGTTAAAGTAATGGCAATGTTTGTGAGGGACCTAGTGCCAGTACTCAAGTAACCTCCTCTGTATGTGTGAGCCTGCAGTCCTACAGAACCCAGATGTCATGTATGAAGGCTAGGTGGCTGTGTCAAGGGTATGTATTCAAAGTCATACTGTTTGCCACAATTGCCCCTCTCACATTGTTACAGGTAAACACACCTGGTAAACATGTACATATACGGCTGTACTTTGGCTATGAAAAGGTCACTGTGTTTCCACTCCACCTTAGTCATCACTGTAACTGTCAGCAGGCCCACAGCCTGCAGACACACAGACACCTGGAACACAACCAGAATACAGTACGTGACACTACAGTCAGTCAGCAGTACAAATAGCAATAGTGCATCATGGCTAACAGGGTACATACATAACTACTGCCAGCAGCCAGCACCTTACACAACATAACATTGCTGCACTGTACTATAGTCACACTGTGCATCAGACCTATATGATCATGTCCGTGCAGTGATGGTATGGATAACAGGGTTATGGCACAAGTATCATCACATGCACAGGCTGTGGTATTGGATTTCCAGAGGCCTAAGCTGGGCCATATGGCTGACATCGTGTGTGTGTGTGTGTGTGTGTGTGTGTGTGTGTGTGTGCCTGGAGGGGTGATGTTCAACTGGGTTGTGCAGAGGAGCTGTGCATGTCTGGTGGTGACTGGCCTGTGATAGGGATGTGTGAGCATTTGCACACCATCAAGTGATGTGGATGCCCGATACAGGGCTATGTTGGACAGGCGTGGACTGTACATGGCAGGATGTACGGTTCACCTTCTTCCAGCAGGGACATGGTAACTGGTTCTACCAGGAGTATCACTGGCACCGCCAGGCCCAAGGACAGATGCAGTACTACTCCCTGATGGTGACTGCTATCTGCTGGATATGCATCCCTGAAGGGACTGGCCAGGATAACATGCCTATGGCCTGCTCTGGTGTGGTGTGGACTGCACCCTTCCTTTGGTAATGCTGTTGGTACTGCCACTACAGGACTGTGAATGTGCATGGGCACATGGGCTCACAGCCACAGCTGATCATGTTGCTGACCTACATCCACCTGGCCGATGCCCTACTCCCACCACATGCTCAAGCACAGACATTTTACGGTCGAGCAGTGACAATGTCTCACCCCGCTGTCTATCCACGACATCGGCAAGACAACGCTTTGGAAGACTCTACTATTAGAGGTGGGTTCCACTACTTTGACTGAGTGGATACTATCATTGAGCCAGTTAGCTACTCATCTGTTAACATACAGATTAATGCCTAGCTGAGAAGGCATATGTATCCTGGCTGTCTGGGGATTATTGTTAGAGAATTGGACTAGGTGAAGGTAGTCATTGTTCACCATCTTCCCCTCGTTTTTTGTGTTTGTTGACCACTTCAAAGAGGTTGGCCAGGATTAACAGGCCTGATCTCCCTTTGACAATACCCTACTGTGTAACCAAAGGCATTTTGAGGTTGCCAATGTCCCTGTTCATAATGTCCTTGATATCGCCTTCCATGATCTTGTATAGCAGGCTAGTTATGCTGATGTGCAGATTATTGGCTGGGTGAGTGGATTGCTCCACCTTTCTGTACAGGGATGACAGTGGCTGTCCTCTGTGCAGATGGGATGACACTGGTGCTCAGTCTTTTACAGTGCTTATTAGATCTGAGAGCTTATGATTGTGTTCATGTAGGATGCAACTGGGGAAGGTATCAGGTCTATGGAGACTTCTGTGTGTTGCCTTTGAGAGAGTATTACAGACCTGCATCCTGATGATGAGGGAGGGGTGCAGGTGCTGTGTAAGCACATGTGTACCAATGGGGGGACGGGAGTGATGTTTATACTTCACCTGTCTGCAGCCGGTTGCCTATATCTATGCCATATCTGGCTGTGGTGTTAATGACCATCACTACAGAGTAGATTTGTGTATTGCATCTGGGATTACAGACACGTGTGAAAGCCAAAGTGATTGCCCTTGGTGGATGTGTCCAATTTGCACTCAAAAATAGCCTTAGGGAAATTCACCTGTGACCTTATTTGCTTGTGCAGACCAAGGTGACACTGCTTCCAATAAGGCACCTGTTTCTTCTTGGCCCTGTCCAGCAATTATTTCCAGCTATTATAGTATTTGTGTATTGCTGCTGTCCACCATGAACGTTTACCCTACCTTGAGGGAGATGATGCTGCCCTGACAGGTACTGCTGAATCCTAATAGCTATGTAGGTGCCCACAATAGTATTGTGGTGTGGGCCTGGACACTACTACTAGTTCCAACTGATGGGATGTTAGCTGTAAAGCTACTTCTACCTGCTCTGTGGGGATTTATAGTCATTTTTTTAAAGTTAATTTTGTTTGACCCTGACAAGGGGGGGCAGGGGAGATGGTGACCTGAACAGTGATGGCTATGTGCTCAGATCTTACCAAGGAGGATGACACTGTAGGAGTGCTACCATTGCTACTCATATTGGTTATGACCAGGTACAGGATATTTCCACCAGTCATAGGAGTGTTGACCTGCTGATCCACAGTATTGCCATTGACAAAGCAGAGGAATCTCTGTGCATTAATGTTCAGGTGGCATAGGTCATGCAGACTATGGTTGGGTAGTTGAAGTCACCCAGGAGCAGGGTAGACGATTCAATCCAGACAGATTCCAGCAAGTCCCAATAGGTGTGGTGGGTGTCCATAGTCATGGCTGGAGGCCTGTAACTAGCTATGATTTAAGTAGGTGTTTTGTCGACTGTTAACTACACTCGGGATGCCTCCCATACATCATACTGTTTGGCCAGCCTGGAGGTGTGTATGTGTATGATAATGTTCAACATTCCGCCTCCTGTGGCTTTGCAGCCCTCCATTTGGGGTCTAAACGTATGATGGGATGAGTAACCTGGCAAGGTTGGTGTGCTCTCCACAGCTACAAAGCAGGTGTCAGTGACTGCACAAATGCCTGCATCCTACAGGACAAGATACGCTTGCATTGACATGGGTTTCATGCTGACACCTAGCTTCTGTCAGAACAAGACATCTACACAAAGGCACATATCACTGGTGGGCAAATGCCGGAAAATAGTGTCATGCTATGAGTCTAGATGAAACAGACTTAGTTGACAAATCACTGGGATGATGTGAGCATTGACATCAGTAAATGATGACAATAATTTGTGTTTCAGACCTGGAATCTATCAGAAAATATATGTTAAATCAAACCATGCTACCCTAGCAGACGTCTACGCATATAACAGACATATTTCAAAAACGTCATTATTGTTTGCCCTTTATCCCCCCCCCCCACTTTGTCAGGCTTATAAATATATATATATATATAGATATATATATATATATATATATATATATATATATATATATATATATATAGTTGTATTTATTTGTATTTATATATACATATATATGTATACCAGAGTACTACGGATATGTATTTTTCCCTTATGTTAAATGACTGTAGTGCATGATATGTCTGTAAAAGCATTAAGAATTCCTACAGTTCAAATGGTGTAGAGATACATTGCTATGACTGTAGTGCACAGGGCCCTTGGTTCAATACTTGGAAGTAATGACTTTTTTTCATTAATATTAAATTACCAGAATGCATGATATGTTTGTAAAAGCATTACAAATTCCTACTGCTCACATGATGTAGTGGTACATTGCTGTGATTGTAGTGCCAGCATCCTGGATTTGAGACTTGGCAGGGCTGATGATTTTGTTTCTGGGCAGAACAAGGACTGATGGAGGCAGAGTGATAAAGGCACTTTTAAGCAGTTGTAAGTGGGTTTGCATGCTTTTTCACAGAGCTAAGTGATGCTAACAGACAGTTAAGTCCTCTTAGCTTCACTTAGCACTGCTTACTTCCGCTTACACCCACGCTAATTTTACTTAAAGGAAAGAAAAAAAGGTGATAGGAAAGTGGTGAAATGTGGGCAAGCAGGGGGTAAAACAGGAAAAGCAGCTAGAGATGTGCAGGACGGGTTTAGGAAAGGACCATAGCTCTACATTTCTTCTGCAGCAACCGCTGTGAATAATGTGTAGAATATGGAATTTATAGCCTCACATCCCGTAGGGAGGGGTGTTGGTGACAGACATTTGAAGAATAGTTTATGGGTAGATTGATTAATTTCACTGTATATGGGGCAGATGCCTTTTTTTTTAAGGTGAGATTGAGATGTTGGGGAAGGGCTGTAGGTATGTTTGGAGAATTAGGTTGGGTAGGGTAGGTAGCATTTGTAGACAGACAAGACACATGAGACAGCAGACAGGGGCGGTATATGACACATGAGGGGGGTAAACACCTTGGACAGGGAGAGTGGTTGGGAATCAGAGGCCCATGAGCCCTCAAATGGATACAGTGGGACTGAGGTCCCCACCAATGGGCAGTCACCACTTCACCTTCATGACCCCAGAGGTGGCTGTGCTGGGGGCTGGACAACCGGGGCAGCATGACCCTCTAGGTGCACCAGGCAGCCCTCTATCTGGTGCAGCTGCCAACCCAACTCAGAGTGGATGATGCTGCGTACAATACCCCAGAACATTCTGTGGGTGATGGGTTCCTCTCAGCGTCTGCACCTGGGGGGATGGGCCCCATCCCCTGAGGCAGTTCCACCCGAGGTGGTACAGGACCAACGGAGGAGGATGTTTTCGGTTGGGTCCCAGATGTGCTGGAGCCTGGTGCCATGCCCAGATGGGGTGTGACAGGCAGATCCACCGGGATCTTCCTTCCCAAACATGCGATGGTGTTGTGGTTTTCCCAGATATATTGGTTAGTCATGAACGACACATTTCAAAATTAGTTATAACAGCATGCATGGGTGTTCCAATTAACCCATACCAACAGATATGAAACAGTTGCATAGCAAACAGAACACATGCATAAATGGAACAACAGTAAGCATTTTAACAGCATGCAGGTTACATTGATGGCAACAGGCCACTAATAATGGTATTTCAACAAGGTATGTTAATATGCAACCAATGAAATATATGAACAATAATACAACACATCTCAACAATAGGTTTTGAGAACAACATACCCGTAGTATATGAATAATATTTATTGATACAAATGATGGGTGGGGGGAGAGAGAAAAGTCCATTAACAACTATATAAGCTTTTATTTTTCACAACAGTACTGCTCAATACTCTACAGGTCTGCCCTCACTTTGCATTTACCTATGGCCCATAGCTTCTGTGGCACATACATACCTGTTAGACTGTGAGCCTGTAATGGTATGGGGCAGACTGGGTGAACTGTGGCTACTTTACTGGAGGGGGCTTGTACATGTCAGGGTTACATGCTTGACAGAAGGGATACCCTGAAATGATGATGTGTGAGTCTGCTACTAGGATAGTTCACCTGGATTTTTATCTGTGCCCAAGGTGATTGGCAGCAGTGATCACTAGCCATGACAGTGTGACACTTGAGAGACATATATTGGGAAGAGAGCATGGTGTATGTACCTATCCTGCTGACAATTGCAGGCATGGGGTTGGACAGTAGGGCAGTTGTATATGGTGTATTGTTATACCCTTCAAACAGCTACTACATACATTTCATTACCTGTAAAACCTGTGGAGAAAATATCCATTACCACTATCTGACTGTTTGTACAAATATTCAAGATTTCTTGAGTGTATATATGCACATATCTCAGTACCTCTCCCTGGATTTGAACTGTGTCTGGGTGTGCTAAAATGTAATACAAGCCTGTTTCTCATCACACTGAGCTACTGGGGAACTGCTTTCTCTTGGTTGCCTGTCGTCTGCCTAATACTCTGTGAGTTAGACAGTCTGACGATGTAATCCTGAGATTCATGCATGACAGATAGTTACTGTACTGTGTAGTAATCCTTTGAAATTATGTGATCCGTACAGCAAAGGTTAACACAAGGCACTGCAGCAGGGAAAACACTATAATACATCTGACATTAGTATTCAGGGTTTTGATCATAGTGCATAACATATGTCATATTTTATATATCTTGATTTACAGCTCTACAATCTACTGTTTTGCATACTAGCTGATTATCAGAACAACCTCTATTATTTCATGCTGTTAAAGCCATATTTTCTATGCAGAACCTGTGCACATTCTATTTCTACAACAGCATACCAGAATAAACACAACAGTTGGTGGTTTAGGTTTTTGTTGTACTTATATGACACAGTGCTCTACTACTGCATATGCTGTAGATGACTATTAGTCTGGCAAACTTTTCTTTAATCGCTAGACTCAGAACACACTAAACAATTTACTCTTTCTTATTTATTTCACTATATACTGCAAACTAGAGCTGTAGTCACCAGCCTGTCAGCACTGTGCCCGAAAGCAGGAGCCCTCACCAACTCCTGACATAGTTTTTACTCAGAGAAAACTACAACAGATTCTGGCTGTATTCCCATCTGTGCCATTTAAATAAGGCTATATTCCCACCCTTTGCCGTCATTTGACCATTTTGAAAATGCTAAGCTCAGCTAAGTACTGCAGAAATCTGCTAAGCTTGGTTGAACAGTTGTTAAAGAGGTAATTGCTGAGCATTGCTTAACAGTGTGTAAATCCACTTAGCTGAACTGACTGTTGCTTAGCATTTACTTCTAAGCAATGCTTAAACAAGCTAGGCATAGCTGAGGACTGCTAACCATTGCTCACATTTCCTGTTTAGGGGATATCAGAATAATGAAAATAAAACTCCGCGTGTTCAGACCACAATCTTCTTTAATAAACAAAGAGTAAAATTCAGTAGATTCAGCGCTATCGTCTGCTGCAAGCAGACTTCATCAGAATAATGAATACACAGTGCCTCTCTTTTTTATATTCTTGTATTAAAACAATTTACTACATAATTGTTGTAATTAATAATTAATTAAATCTGTGAATTGAAGCAATTATAACACTAATATTCCGTAAATGCATCACTTCCTTGTATGGTCATGCCACAAAAGGCAGGAAGTGTATGTAAACACGAATCTTTAAAATGCATGCTTTTCTAAATGCTTTGCATTCTGCCATTCAGAAATTTCTTTCCTTTCTTTTCCATACAAGGCAAATTAATGCATAAATTAAATTAATTACACAGTTTTCTATTTTCTTTTGTAATATGTAATATAATGTAAATATACAAATATAAAATGTACGTGTTCACATAATAAACAATTAAATATATGCACATAGGTTTGAATAAATTAAATTACTAACAATATTTACAGAATTCATTTGTAGGAACTTGTTTTGGAAATAATAAATTTACAATCATTTCATACTTATGACGTGTAATTCATGTAATAACCTGTAAAACTATTCATTAAAATTTTCAATAAAAATATCACCCTTCTTGATAATACCTATTATATAGTGTATTAACTTCTCATTATATTTTAATTAATTTTCTTTTCTGTTTATGTAGAAGTTTAAGAAAAGTCCTTCATCATTTTATTGTTAAAAATTATTAAACGTTTATATCGAATAAAAATGTTAAAATTATCAAATAATGTTCTAATTTTCATTGTTTATAACAGGAAAATCTCACCAAAGAACTAGACAATATAACAATATTAAAACTCGAATATAAAGTTACTGTGACATAAATAACAGTGTATAATTTACATGAATCTTATATAAAATGTGAAATTGATTTATATATTGTGTATCCAAAAACACTGATGCAAAAAGCAGTGTGGGGTGGAATTGATAATTGTATCACCCATAATGCCATATTTCTTTAAATAAATAATATAAAGTATAATTATGTATATTATATATACCTTTCTTAAAAATGTGTTACTTAAATTAACATATTTTTGTTGCTTATTTGTTGATTTAACTTTTAAATCCTTGAGGCCTTATCTATTAATATGGGTTTAATACTTATATATTCATTAAGCCCTGGAGGGGTATTTGATCTTAACAATAATTGCCATCTCATTTCTTTCTGCAACAAAACATTTTTGATATTACCCCCCCTGGTGTCCTTTTTGATAATTTCCACAATTCCAAACTTAAAATCTGTAAAACTTTCACATTCCAAAGAATGTTTGAACAAGGCATTAGTCTCCTTTCTCCTTTTAATATCGTGGGTATGTTCGTAAATTCTCTCTCTGAGAGTCCTCTCAGTCTTACCCACGTAAAACGAGTCACATTTAGAACAAGTAGCCAAATATACCAACATCCTGCTCCTGCAGTTACCTTTACAAAATGTTATCTTACTTTTTAAACTATTCTGAAGTGTGATTTCTACTAATGAATTAATATATGCACACTGCCTGCATCTGCCACATTTTGTGGTACCTTTCTTTTGGTCATTGTTATTTGCCTCGGCCTCAAAGATTCTTTTAAAGTTTTTTGCAGTTTTATATGTAAAATTTGGTTTTTTTCCAACCACTTCATAAATATCTTTGTTAGTTTTGAAAATACTCCAATTATTTTTTATAATCCCAGTAAAACAATCTGAGAAGCCATTATATTCAACAATGCACGCACTTTTGTAATCAATGTTTTCATCAGTGTTCGTGTTGTTAGGGATAAATCTTTCACCTAATAATGGTTTAAATTTTGTACCCCAACCCTGATATACTTCTGTTAAAATGTCACCTACAAATTGTGTTGGATACCCCCTTTCTATAAATTTTTCCAATAAAAAGGAAAACTCTTTCTCCAAGTCTTGTTTTTGGGAAGTCATTCGTGCAATCCTTACAGCTTGACCCTTGACTATACTTTCCTTTTGGTGTAGAGGGTGTTGGCTGTTGAATTGCAAATAACTATTACACCACGTTTCCTTTCGAAAAATGTTAGATTTAAAGCCACTAGTTATCTTACTTAAGGTGATATCCAAGTAGTTTATATTTTGCTGTTTAATCTCATGAGTGAAGGATAAGAAAGTAGTGGTTTGATTTATATAAGACATAAAGTCTTTTAAGTCATCAGGGGTATCTTCTTCCCATAATAAAAAGATATCATCTAAAAATCTCAGATATATCTTTATATTTTTCATATATGGGCTTTGAAAAATATTTTCTTCCTCCCATCTGAGAAGTACCATATTTGCATATATGGGGGCACATGCTGCCCCCATAGCTACTCCAGTGACTTGTTTATAATATTCTCCTTGAAACATTATAAAATTGTTATCGAGGACCATTTCTGTCAACTCTATTAATAATTTTCTATTATCATCTGTTGTATTATAGTATTTGTACACACTATTCTCAAAGTATTCAAACCCTTCGTTTCTAGGAATGCAAGTAAATAAATCTTTCACGTCTATTGTCACCAATTTTATTGTTTCTGACCACAAGTTATTGGTAATTTTTCCTAAAAAATCCCATGAATCTTGTACCAAATGAGTTTGATTTTTCACAATTTCTTTCAAATGGTAATCAATATAAACTGCTAGTGGTTGGGTTTTTGATCTTTTTGCTGACACTATAGGACGAAAGGGAGGTTTGAAAATATTCTTATGTATCTTAGGTATTGCAAGGATATGTGGTATATGAGGATATGTCTGCTTTAAGAAATTGTATGTTTCCTTCCCAATTCATATCAGAATAATGACTTTTAATCTTTACTGACGTATTAGTAAGTGTATGTGATTTACTTTACGTGACGTCCCTCTATGTGCTTTCATTACATTACCATGGGGTGTAACTATATGTATGGGACACTTGTTTATACATGGGTGATTTCACATGCTATATGCACTCAGACTTCCATTCTAGACTAGTTACTGTACCCTGGTTGACAAATATCAATTACTACATAATTTAAAATAAAAATAATAATTTTAACACTGCTTTCCCCATGTAAAAATAAAGTGCTTGGCCTGGTATGTGAACCGTGAACACCTGCATGCAAAGCCAGAACTCTAACCACTACACTATCTCAGTGTGAGCATTTTAGTTGTATAGTTTTATGTATCTCCTATGGGATGTTTAAGCAATGCTGAGCAGATGGCCATAATGTGCACACCTGCTCGGCTAAGCTTAAACATACCTGAGAATGAAAAAGAAATTAATCAAACCACTTTTATTACTTGTGTCTGTACTCCTTGTCAGTCACAGTAAGGGGAATTGTAAGGGGAAACATAGGGGCAGATTTTAATTATTGCTCTTACAAACCTCCAAAGTGTGACTGTGGTTTTCTAGAAAACATTGGCAAATCACTCAGGGTTTAAGTCAGAAAATACTGATAGACATTTGGGTTTCAGACGTCATACCCTTTAGGAAATCTGTGCTATTGCAAACCTTTTATTCTATCAACTTTTCGTGTTTGTAAGAGCAATATTTAATGTGTCCCTATTTTTGGGCCTTTGTCCCCCCATTATTAATGGCTTTGTACAGTTTTCTTGCACTAGGTAGTTGAGAGGTATGTGAGGCAGGCATCTAGGCATTTTGTGGAAATCCTGTACAGTTGAGCAGTATGGCTGTATGGCACTTTCACACTGACAGACATTTGGGTTTCAGACTTCATATCCTTCAGGAAATCCGAGCTAATGAAAACCTTTTATTCTATCAACTTTCCATGTTTGTAAGTGCAATATTTAAAATGTGTCCCTAATTTTGATCCTTGGTCCCCCCCATTATTAATGGTTTTGTACAGCTTTCTTGGGCTATGAGATTGAAAGGTATGTGAGGCAGGCAGCTAGGCATTCTGCGGAAATCTGTGGGGTATGGCCTTATGGCACTTTCACACTGACAGACATTTGGGTTTCAGACTTCATACCCTTCAAGAAATCTGTACTAATGCAAACCTCTTATTCTATCAAATTTCCATGTTTGTAAGTGCAATATTTAAAATGTGTCCCTAATTTTGGTCCTTGGTCCCCCCGTTATTAATGGTTTTGTACAGCTTTCTTGTTTGTTCATTACTTCAGTAGTGCTACCTATTCATTTAGCCTTTGCTGCCACTTTCTTCTTTTGTCCTTAATATTTCACAGCATCAGTGTCTTCTGTAGCTAATCCTGTCTTCACATTATGTGGTTAAAATATTTGAGTTTTGGTTCTCCTATCAGCCTTCCAGTGAGCAGTCTGATTTCATCTTTTGCAGGCCATAGAATTTGTGTAACTTTTTGGTCCATAACCTTACTTTAATCTGCCACTGATAGCCACAGGTTATTGCTGGGAAGAATACATAAAGTTTTAACTATATAGACCTTTTTGACAATGTGATGTCTTTTCCTTTAAAGTCTTATCCAATTTTGTTAGTTTTCTTTCCAAAAAATCAGCAAGTGCCTTTTAATGTCGTAGTTGCAATCAACATCTGCTGAGATATTTGGCCAGAAAATTTGCAAAGATGGCATATATATATATATATATATATATATATATATATATATATATTTATATATTTATATATATATATATACATATACGCATATTTTGCTTGATTGAAATCTCACAATCTCAAACAAGCAACATCGAGACCCATTAAAGTGAAAGGGCACTAGATCGAAAGTGCACTTACACAAAGGCTGATTGTCTGGACTGGAAGAAAACAAAAAAAAATTGTTTAAACAGTATTATGTAGGCAGGCAAGCCCCCCAGCACTCCCTACCCCCCTACTTAAATATGCTAACTCTGAGATCACACTACAGTGGGGATAAGGATATATTTCCTTATCCCCACTGTAATGCGCTTTGGAGAACCAGCTTTTGCGAAAGTGCACTTTCGATTTAGTGCACTTTTGCTTAAATGGGTTCGATCTTCTGGTTGTCGAGAAAGTGAGTTTTCGACAATCAGAAGTAGACCCATACATATATATATATATATATATATATATATATATATATATACATATATATGTGTGGGTGTGTGTGTGTGTGTGTGTGTGTGTGTGTGTGTGTGTGTGTGTGTGTGTGTGTGTGTGTGTGCGAAAGTGCTAGATACGTGTTCAGTGTTTTCTTTGTACCTTGTTTTGAAATTTTTATTTTTATTAAGTTTCAAGTCTTTATGATATTTTCAGTTTGTTTATATATATATATATATATATATATATATATACATATGTGTGTGTGTGTGTGTGTGTATATATATATATATATATATATATATATATATATATATATATATATATATTTTTTTTTTTTTTAACATTGAGTGACAAGCAAAGTTTTGAGCATTCTACTCCTACCATCAGCAATAGACTACTACTCAACCAGAATCCTGTGAAAGTACCATAAACCAACGCCCCATCCCCTGTAAATAACAAAACAAAAACAAATGCACTTTTTACTACATGGACTTCCTTTGAAGAGCAACAAAAAAGAAGAAAACGACTTCACAGATGCATGATATGCAACCCCCCCCCCAACCCAAAGCCATTCAGGTTATGTTTCTGTGCCTAACCTCCGACCCTCCTTGAACACATTTTATTAAAAATAATAATAATAATTTCTTCTTATAAACTGTATCAAACTGCTTGCTACACATTTAGCAAACAGTCGCTACAGTTTAGACCCTACCTGCATGGAGTATTACAGTGCTCATATTTTAGGTAAAAGTACTTTTAAACTGTAGCAAGCAGTTGTTACAGTTCAAACCACACAAGGAGTGCTACAGTGCTCAGGACTGACCACAAAGCCAGTATTGCATTGCAGATCAGGATCAGCTGATAGGCTCGTCATTCCCCCAGCACTTCTTGCCCTGGGCAGTTGCCCATTTTGCCTCATGCTAGCTACATAAATAAGCAAGCTCATTCAGATTCCCTCACTTTTAGCCATCAGAGTGGTATAATCTGCATCTAAGAGGTTGATAGTATTTCTCCCAACAATTCTGATTCCAACATCTGATTTATCTAACTCAGCATTTCATGTGATATAGTCAACATAAAAATTTGAATAAGTACAGTGACAATATATATCCTTATACTTATTTGATAGTTTTGAAGGAGTTATCTGTTGTTTATGTTCTGCATCCAAATTCTTCAGAAGTTACGTAAGGTGATCCATAATCCCCATATAACTATGATCTTGGGAAGTTATTGCAGTGAGGCAATTCACAAGGGATCAGAATATCAGTCTGTACATCTAATAATTCCACAATATTCCCTCATTTTATTTCAAATGCCTTCTGCATTAGCGGTCTTGCTGTTTTGAATTCTGTTCCATGTGAGTCCAGACAGTATCCTTTTTTGGATATCTTCTTAAATTATTTTTCTAAAACTGCTGCTGCCTGGCTGCTTTGACTTTAGGCACTAGTGTTGCCTGTTGGCTTTGGCACATGCACACACACACACACACACACACACACACACACACACACACACACACACACACACACACACACACACACACACACACACACACTACATTAGTATATCTTTGCCAAAAGGACCTTATGATGTTGTTGTGTACTTGTTTTCTTTAAACTTTGCATAATGTTGTTGTGTAATTATGCTTCTTTATATACTGTAAAAATGTCATGGCCATAAGAGGCCTAGGCCTTTGAATGCAGCTCAAGTACCTTAAAGCACATTATAAAATTAAAAAAATAAAGAGCATGTAAGAGTGGTGTCATAGTCGGTATTGCTGCTGTGGAGCTCTTGGGGCTAGTGCTCAGTCCCCAAATGGGGTGCCCTTTCTGCAGAGACTGCATGTCCTCCCTGTGTTTGAATAGATTTTTGCCAGGTGTTTCTGTTTCTTCTTTCTCTTCCAAATATACTGTAGTAGTAGAACTGGTGATCCTCTACTAGTCTGTAGGTGTTCATGCAGAATGTGTGTGTGTGTGTGTGTGTGTGTGTGTGTGTGTGTGTGTGTGTGTGTGTGTGTGTGTGTGTGTGTGTGTGTGTGTGTGTGTCCGTCCATGTGTATATGCATCTGCAACTAACTGCCATATCACTGAAGATTGTGTACTTGTTTTCTTTACTGAGTGATCTGCTTGCAATTTCGGTGAGAGCATTTTCAGGGCCTTTGTGCAACTTGTCTGTCTGTTGCATCCTGCTGCTATAACATCTATCCAAGTGTATAGAGCCTAGCAACATCTGGGTTACTACAACTCCCCAGGAAGCAGGTTGGGATTATTACTACTCATTTGTTTCTAATGAGAGAAGGTGCTATGAATCATTGATTCATACCTGCATGCAGTTGTGTTAAGATCAGCTGTTAGAATACATGTTTGAGGTAGGTACGAACCTAGTCTTGGCAGCATTTTACCATCACTGACAATCATACCGCAATAGGAATAAAAGATTATTGTCTTCAACAATTGTCTTACCTTTGGTGTCAGTCAAAAGGGGTCCAATATATATCAGACAAAAAGTAGATGTTAGGCAGTCCTAATCACTTTGCCAGGGTTGGACTGGAACACTCCCCAAGGATTTTGAATGTTGGCTAAAACCTTGTCTACTCCCATAGTGCCTTGTTAGGCAAAGTCAATCCTCACAAGCTTCCATCATAACAAAACAGAATCTATATAACAGATATATTGTTACTCAATGCTAGGAGTCTTAGCAAAAACCTCCACTCCCCACAAACAGTATATGCATCATCATGGAGACCGAGTACAAAACCATTGAAAATACCTTATCATTGCAGGGTTTCAATGCCTACCATACATTCAGACCCTCCGTACTAGACGAAGGCACTAAAGGACTATGTAGACAATGTAAAAGCATTGTCCCTCTTCTCAGTGTCACACAGACTACCAAGGGGTGATCTCTGCCTTACATGCAGGACCTCAACAGACCCAATACTGTCAGACCTACTGCACATATGTTAAGTCCAGTGGGGATATAAACACCTATTCAAGAGATCTCAATTAGTCATGCAACATAAATAAACCATGTTGTAATTACAATATAAGAGTTAAAAACTTCATGGTAATGTATGACTAGGCTTCTAAAGATCTTCACTGATCAATAGCTTAGTAAGCGCCTATAAACCATTGAACCTAAGATTATTTCTCTACCTTATACTAAGTGTAGGAATAGGCACCATCTCCCCTATAACCCTGAGTAGGATAAAATGAATGAATGAATGTAGCATAGACTAGACCCTACTTCTGATTGATAAGTGGGAACAGTGTTGTTACCTCGATACCTTGACTTTAGATGTCCATGTTACCCTGTATGTTTATGCTGTTCCTCATTTGATACACTCACTGATGTCCTTTGCATATGTGCTTTTTTGTCCAAAGTATTTCATAATGTTGCTGCCAATTGTTTTCTATATATTATATAATGTATTTGTGCACTTACATTTTTTTACATACTGTAAACAGATCAGGGATGGAAAAGGTTTTGGGATCAAACTGACATACCTTAAAACAAAATTATAGAAATAAAGAGTATGGCAGAGTGATGATTTGAAGAGCATTGTTGTTTCAGAACTCGATTCTTCAGTTCAGTTCCCACATGTAATGCCCTTTCTGTGGAGTCTACATGTCCTCCCTATGGTTGCTTTCCTGTTTCCTACCCATCCCAAAGATATGGGAGATGGTAAACTGAATGTAGGTATGTATGCAAACTCTGTTTGTGTTTTGTGTGTGTGTGTGTGTGTGTGTGTGTGTGTGTGTGTGTGTGTGTGTGTGTGTGTGTGTGTGTGTGTGTGTGTGTGTGTGTAGAGGGGTCTGTACCTGTGTGCATGTGTGTGTTCCATACCTCTCAATTTTCCAGATTTTTCCCTCATATTTTGGTCTGCTTCTCATAAAATTGTGGTTTTCTAGCAAAATATTGGCAAATCATTGAGGATTGAAGTCACAAAATAATGACAGACATTTGAGTTTCAGACTTTATACCCTTCAGAAAATTCAGACAAATGCAAACCTGCTAATCTATCAACATTCAAAGTTTGTAAGAGCAATATTTAAAATCTGTCCCTATTGTTCAGCCCTTGTTCCTTCCATTATTTACAGCTTTGTACAGATTTATTGCTCTGAGGATTGAGCGGTATGGTGTGTGCACGTGTGCGTATGTGCATGTAGTGTGTGTGTGTGTGTGTGTGTGTGTGTGTGTGTGTGTGTGTGTGTGTGTGTGTGTGTGTGTATGTGTGTGTGTGTGTGTGTGTGTGTGTGTGTGTGTGCATGCATGAGTGTGTGTGTGTGTGTGTGTGTGTGTGTGTGTGTGTGTGTGTGTGTGTGTGTGTGTGTGTGTGTGTGTGTGTGTGTGTGTGTGTGTGTGAGTGTGTTCGAGTGTAGACATTCATTTGTCCTGTGAGTGACTGGTAACCTTTTCAGAATTAGTTGCATGCATTGCACCATCTGACTCCTGATAGAGATTCTTTCCTCCAGCAATCATGATTAAGATAAGTGGGTATCATAAAATGGTTGAATGTAGCATAGGGTAACTTACAAGTGGAACAGTTAGCACTGTTGCCTAACGAAGCTTTGTTGTTTGCTTTACTTCTCAGATGGTGTTCTTTCAGTCTGGAGTCTGTATGTTCTTCTTTTGTCTACAAGGATTCTTTTGGGGTGTATTGTTGCCCTCCTATATCACAAAAACATGTCATTGATGAACTTGTGACTTTTTAAATTATCCACGGGTGTACTTGTCAGAGTGTGTGTGTGTGTGTGTGTGTGTGTGTGTGTGTGTGTGTGTGTGTGTGTGTGTGTGTGTGTGTGTGTGTGTGTGTCTACAAACACACATATTGTTCTATTAACTGCAATCTCACCCAAGATTAATTCTCCTGCTTTAGGCTAAGAGCAGGAGAGGCATCTGCCTTACCATGATCCTAAATAGGATGAAATGGTTGAAAGAGTGTAACACAGACCAGGGAGAGGAAGCAGCATGATCTACTTCTAGACTTAATTCTTAAAACACAATACAGATGTTATAACCAGCTTTTCATGCGTTAACTAATGCCAACCCAGACACCATATCCCATGTCTTTTGAACTTTTGGACTTGTATTCTTGTTACTGATAAATATATTTGAAATCAATAGCTGTACTTATATAATGACATGTAATGCCTTACTTTACTGAACAACTCACATAGGCTGATGTTAACTTACTACATTAATAAAAGCAAAAAAACAAAACAAGCTGTTATAAGTAGCAACCTGCTGGAGTTCTTTGAAAATGGTTGCCTTCAGCTATTTTGGAAGTAAATGTATATATTTGTAATTTAAAACTCAAAATAACCAAAAATAAATTCCAAGTCACATGTCAGTATTACTACAGTAAGTTCCATTAACAAACCATTGGTAGTATATGATTTACAAAGGAGGATGGCAAAAGATAACTTTCACAGACCAGAGCTTCTGAAAGCTTACTTCAGGATGGATGTCATTGGTTAAGCTTGGCAGTATATATATTTATGTTTAGGAACTATCAGACAAAAACATATTCAGCATGTGAAATGTCCTAGCTACTGAAACACATTTGTTTGCTGAAAGTGAGCACTGCATGTTTTGGAACACTAGATGTTAAAGGATAAACATTCAAAGGCCACATTCTGCCAAAGCTCTTTCAAAATGGTTGCAGTTAGCCATTTTGAATTTACATGGTTATTTTCATAGTACATAGCTCAGTTTAAGGATTAGCCTCAAATACAGTTATAATCCTAAATGTGGCAGTTACAGTTACACACCTGATAATGTTTTGTATTATAAGGCATATGGTAAAAGATGAGCTTTTGTATAGCACAGCTTGTTCAAACTCTTTCAAAATGGGTGCTTTCAGCCATCTTAGAAGTATCTCTTTTAGTCACTAACAATAAATTTCATTAAGCATTAGCCTAAAATAGAGTAAAATAAATGCAATTCCTAAATTGTCAAAAATTTAGATCAGTTTTATAGGTATAAAATTATCACGACATGTTTTTAGAAGGGCAGATGGATAAAGATATTTCACATGTCACAGCCTGCTGAAACTCCGTAAAAATGTCTGTAGCAAAGACAGATGCATCTGCAAATTCACTATTTAGTGTTTAATATTTGTTAATTTATTTCATATTTTAAAATCAATCTCTGGGTCATAGTACTACTATGCAGTTTTAGCAATACTATTCAGTAAAATATTTATTCCATATATTTAAACTAGTTAATCAAAGAATAATTGTAACTGTTGACTGTACATTTATCTGTCAGTATACTATCGCTTGCCATGGTTAGAGTTTACATTTTGTAAGTCTGTGATAGCGTTCTGAAGAAAACTGACAGATGAGGCTAATTTGTCTGCTATAAGAAATGTCAAAAGAAAAAATTAAATTAAGTGGAAAATCATCAGAAACAGTTTTAACTTGAGTTATATTCAGAATGGGAGCCATAACCTTTGATTATGGTGTCTATGTGTCCACTTGCCTGAATTGTGACACTAAATGGTTCAATCTGGGTAAGTTCATCTCATAGCTATTACGTGAATGCACACAAAAAATCAGTACGCAATTTCACACAAATGTAGCTATTAGCCACATCCCATGTTTGTGAGACTTCAACCATCCAAGCTTTATATTTGTGTTACAAACATACTACTTGAAGCCAGTAGATGAAAATAAGAATCTTAATCTCCAGAACAAATTTTATGCGTCTGGAGATGATGTGTTTGGTGAGCATGATAGTGACATACAAGCTATAACCATGTCAGTCTAAGATTTTCAAAACAAATGCTTTCAGCAATCTTGGAATTATATATATGCATGTTTTTGTAAAGTACAAAGCATGCCAAAAATAAAGTCAAGATTCAAACTCTTATCTTGGCAGAGTTACAAGAATGCATTCCATGTGTATTAAACAAATGGCATCTCATCTGTAACAGCAGATGGCAGAGGAGAAATTTTCATAGGTCTCAGACTGTTGAAGCTCACTTAAATTGATTCTTTCAACTATCTTCAAGGTATAATTTTATGTTAAAAATGGCAATGTAAATTAACCATTAAGCCAAAATATAATAAATTCAAACATTAGAATAGTTTTGTATAAAATTAACGTTACATGATACAGAAGGGGCAGAGAGCTGAAATAATATTTTATGTGCCACAACTTGCAAAGCTCTTTCAAAGTGGATACATCTAGCATGGTTACACATACCAGTGAATGTACTATTTCATATCTCACATAAATTAATATTTAGAAACATTAGATTTACATATTTTACTTTTTCAAATGCATCTTTAGATGAGCGAAAAAGTATACAGGTAAAGTAATGCCATGTAGTAGATATGATTTCCACAACTCTGAAAACATTCAGCATTTTAGAAGGATCAACAAGCTGGTTTGATATGCATTGAAAGTAGGCATGCATTAATACCTGACATTCTTAACTGTGTGGCATTACTCTGAGAAATGTGATGCATATCTTTTTATATCTCTCTCTCTCTCTCTCACTCACGGTAGATATATATATATATATATATATATATATATATATATATATATATATATATATATATATATATATATATATACCGGTATTCTGCTATAGCCTTGAGCTGTGAGCTGTTAGCTGTTGTGTACTGTTTAATTCATTGCACTGAACTGAAGCAACAAACTTAAGAAGCATTTTCTGCATTTTTTGTGGTGCATTTATTTTTTACAGCATCTATTTAGCCATTTTGGTTCCACAGAGTGTTGCTTGAGTCCCATTCTGGATTTTGTGGTGCTTTACAGTTTTTTTTGAACACAGCACCTTATTCAGGGCCTGTAACTGTATTTTGTGGTTGTTTATATAAAGATATATGTGTGTACATATATATATATATATATATATATATATATATATATATATATATATATGTATCTATAGGGTCTATGTCAGAAGACTAAAAGTTTAAAAGATTGAAAATCAAAATAGGTGAAACTCAGAATATCAAAAACATTTTTAATGCAAATGACAAGCCCTCCATTCACCCCTCATGTGGGGGCTGGGGCCCTCACACCCTCTGCTAATTATATATTCCAACTCCAAGATCGCACAACATTGGAGAAGGGGCAAATTCCATTTTTGACATTTTGAGTTTTAGATATTTTGATCTTCAGTCTTTTGAACTTTGTATCTTCTGAAAGGGACTTGTGTGTGTGTGTGTGTGTGTGTGTGTGTGTGTGTGTGTGTGTGTGTGTGTGTGTGTATATATATATATATATATATATATATATATATATATATATATATATATATATAGGCCTACTTTAGAACAACTAAATGCCACTTACCCGAAACCCATAGGTTTTGGCCATCCTGCTGAACTTTGCCCCTTACCTCCACAGGGGTGCAATCTCGGAGTTGGTATATTTAGTTAGGGGGGGTGGGGGGACACAGCCCTCCACATGGGTGGGTTTGGTTTTCTTCTACTTATGTGTTTGTGTCGGATGGCCAAGTGGTTAATTACCTGGTGTGGTTAGTCTGTGTTCTGGGACGTCGGTGTGTTGGTGCTGTCGGTGTTTTCGTTTCAGTAATACTGATTTCAGGTAAGTGTCATTTTGTTGTTCTAAAGGAGACCCATAGATATCTATATTTATATATACGTGTGTGTGTGTGTGTGTGTGTGTGTGTGTGTGTGTGTGTGTGTGTGTGTGTGTGTATATATATATAGAGACACACATATATATTTATTCAGTACTAACACGAACAACTTTAGCAGAGAAGTTGGTATTCAGTTTATATTGTTTGTTAAATTATAGCATGTAACTACATGCTACATTTTTCCCCAAATCACAGGAATTATTTTATTGGTACATTTATTGTTGTTATTATTGTTTATTTATTTGTTTGCTTTTTTTATACTTAGTTGACCAGGTTAGTCTTATTAGGCTAGTAGTCTCATTTCAGTGAAGACTTGAGGTGGTATTTATACTACTAGAAGAAATTTGACCAAGACATTGAGGAACTTACCTTACTCGTGACCTGTATTTGTGTTGTTCTTAGAACACAAATATGTGCACAATCAGTCTCCAGATCTGTGGACGAGGGTAAGGCGGTCCACACAGTCGATCTGGACCTCACCAATGCCTTCAACACCATTCTCCCATTCTGGAATCATAGATAAATTTACTAAGCTGGGCATAAATCCCTATGTCACTCGATGGGTTGCCAACTGGCTTACTGACAGAAACCAGACTGTAAAAGTAGCCGACTCCAAATCCAGCTCCAGACAAGTGACAAGTGGAGTATCTCAGGGTTCAGTCCTGGGACCGCTCTTGTTTGGCATCTACTTCTTTGAAGTACAGGCCAACACTAAGGAACTCTGGCTAACAAATTTTGCAGATGACTGCAAACTGGGAGCCATTATTGAATCTCCAAATTATGTAGATATTCTACAAAAGGGCCTTACAGAAACAGATGCTTGGTGCCAGAGTCATGGGCTCAAGATTAATGCCAAGAAATGTATAGTTATCCCCTTTGGGAAGAACCCTGTACCCATGAATTACCACATAAGTGGCAGTACATGAAACACTGAACGTGTGATGAGAGACTTAGGGACACAGGTGGATAGTGGTTTCACCTTCAATAACCACATCGCCACAACAATCAGGAAATTCTTCTATGTGGCACACCTCATCACTAAGGGCTTTTCATCCAGAAAAAAGGAGGTCATTGTCCCACTGTACTCATCCCTCATTAGACCCATTATAGAGTACAACACCCTGTTTGGTATGTACCTCACAAGACATCTGCAACAGCTGGAAAGGCCGCAGAAATACCTCACTAAAACAATCACAGGCCTAAAGCAGATGCCCTATGCTGACCGTCTAAAAAAACTCCAGCTATACTCTGTGGCATATCATCTACTCAGAGGTGATCTCTGCTTAACATACAAGGCCATGTCAAACCCTGAGCTGTTGGACATGCACCACTTAAAGAAATCCCAATCCCTCAGAGCCACATGCTCCAGGGATCTAAACCTTGTAATCACAATGAACAAAACATGCTGGAGGGATAGGTTCCTGACCCAGAAACTTCCCATACTCTGGAATAGACTGTCCATACATGTCAAGCAGAGCACCTCCTTGGCCATCTTCAAGAGGAACCTTGACGATTGGATGGGAGATAGGAAATTCATCCCGGGATCATGTCACTCTTCCTGCTAGACAGGGATCCAGGGAATTAAATATTGTGGGAAGAAATATCTGGTGAATTGTTTGGCTAGGTTTGCATAGGCCCTAGGGATGATAGCCTAGTACCAACCTATGAACCTATGAACATGTGTGGTTCCTATTGTAGAAGTGGCTTGGAGGACAGTGCACAAGATGGAACAGCAGCAGGGAAAGGAGACAAATGCCCCATCAGAAGCAGTATGTTGCATTGTGATGGAGGATTTGACGGAGGTATTCCAGAGGAGGTTGTTTGAGCAAGCAGAGGAGCCAGATGTAGATGAGTGTGTGGTTACAACTCTCCAGTCAGGAGGGTTGTGGTATGATATGCTGCATAATTTAATAAATCAGAGTGAGCAAGAGAATGAGGTTTCCTGGGGTGATATAATGGAGAAAATAAATGAAAGAGAAGGAACAGAGACATCAGCGGAAAGAAGATTTATGCAGAGACAGTAGCAGCTACACAGGAAGGAGGGAAAGATAGAAAAGGAGAAGAAGACAGTGCAAAAAGAATGCAGACTAAAAAGGAAAAGGAACAGATGAGATAAGAGGAATGGGACAATGTAATTCTAGCATTGGGAGCAAACGTACAGCAGGTAAGTGCATTTATTCCAATTAACAAAGATGCATTTTTTTACATTTTTTGAGACTGTACAAGCCACGGAGAGATTTTTTTTTTGTGAATATGAAAATAGATAGAATGGCAATCCTTAGACTGAATATATAATTAGGACTTTCTTATGAGAGACTAAAAAGAAAGTAGATATAACAATTCTTAACTGAAGTAGGTAGAGATATTTTAAAAGAACATTTAAAAAAATATGCAAAAAATAATAGACATTTCACATTTTCTGACAAGAGGGGTTTATGGACTGGTGCATGTGACTGTAATATTATTCATAAAATGGAAATGGATAAATTGTACATATTCCAAGTATTATAAATGTTGATGGTAACATGGGGTGTGATGAAATATTGGGGACAACTAAAGAGTTGTTATTTTTGTGGAATAGTAGTACATTTAATTAATAGTTGAGACAAAAAGAAATGTTACATATGTGGTAAAAGGGCATGAAGGAAAATGTGAACTTGGATATTATAAAAGTAAAAAAAGGGGCGTTTATGGATAGATCATAAAGAAAAAGAGGATGAGATAAGTGTCGCAAATCAAGAAAAAGATAAAGAAAGGACTGAAGAGGACATAGACATAGATGAAACCTTAGGGGACAAAAGTGAGATGCTGAAAAAGATAATAAAGGTGATGAATTAGAGATAGAATCAGAAGTTAGTGATAAATAAAATATAAGTTGGAAAGTGGTAAGATGAAGACATGCATCTATTGGTAGAAGAGTTAAAGATAGAGAAAGAAAATGTACAGCTATTAACATAAAGGAAAAGGAAAGGGAATGGATTAAGCATTTCTTATAAGGAATTCGTACAGGATATCTCCTAAACTAACAAATATAGAAAGGAATAACTTAAGAATTCTTTCTGTGAATGTTAATAGTATGAAAAATAATATTAGAAAAATAGCATTTTTAGAATGGTGCAACAAATGTGATATTGATATATTTATTTTGAAAGACAAGGATTTTGACACAGGAAGAAAGACTATATATACAAAAAATATGGGATGGTAAGATAATATGGAACATAGCAAATCAACTGTGTTTAGAAATAGCAATTATATGTAGCAGGATAGTAAACATTCTGGATGTTATATTAGTAAAAATGACAAGAACTATTATAGATTTATGATGGCAAGAAAAAGTGTATATTATTATTACTATATATGCATATGTAACTAGTAAAGAGAGGGAGAATTTATTTCAGGAAAAAGTTGTTTATGTTAACATGAATATAATAATTTTAGAATATGTCAATTGTGACTTAAGGGGTAATAAAAAGAAAATAAGAACATATGTAAAAAGATGATGGAAATAATAAAATGTGGAAAATTAGTTATGGGGAATGAAAAAATATGGACTTATAGGAGAGATACTTTAAAAACTGAAATGGATTATTTTTTGATATACAAGGGAATATTTTATTTATTTATCATTTGCTAACTGGGAAAGTCCAACTTGGAACATAGCCAATTTTCAGCAGAGGCCTGGGGAGAAATGCTTCAGATGCATGTCTTTAAATGTGGGAGTAAACCAGAGCACCCAGTGGAAACTCACACGAATGCAGGGAGGACATTCAGACTCCACACAGAAGGCACCCCACCCGAGAATCAAACCATAGAACCTCTTGCTGTGAAGCGACAATGCTACTGCTGCACCACTGCACTATCCAATAGGTGTAATGGAAGAAGAAACTATTATGACAGGTTTTTCAGATTATTTTGCAGTATGAGTAGAAATGTATTATAATGAACAGTATATAAAGCAGGAAAAGATATAAAGGAATAAATAAGAAGGAATGGAATGAAAAATGAAAGAAAAATATTTAGCAATTATGGAAGGACCATATTTATGTGAGAGCATTTTATATCAAATGGTTGGAATGGTGGGCTGCTTTTAAATGAAACTATAAAAGTAATGTGTTTTGGAAAAAGAAAGGAAGAAAAAAAGAAATCTGGAATATGGTAAATACACACAGATGTAATAAGAGAAAGAAAAAGAGATTTATAGGAAACATTTTCAGAAAATTAGAGAACTATTGTATAAATAAGGATTTGATATAAGGGAGAAAGGAAGAAGTTTCACCTTACTTAAGTAAAATAATAAAAAAAGATAATAGCATAATGAGAGAAATGAAAGACAATAAAGGTAATAAACATTATGGAAACTGTTGTAAGTTATATAGAAAACATGTTTTGTTAAAAAGAGACATGATATAAAGGAATGGGGAAGTTAAAAAATCTTTGAGCAAAAAGCAAAGAACTTGAAAATGAAATTATATTACATGAATGAGAAAAAAGTATTTTAACAGTTAAATGTGGAATAAGTATCAGGCCCAGACTATATTGAGTTTGAAATGTATAAAAATCTATAAGGACGGCAGAAAAATGATTTAATATGTGTATTTAATGAATGTTTGAATGTTGGATTAAAATATTAGGAATGTTATGGTGGAATATTAACATTTATATGGAAAATGGATGAAAGAAAATATATAAAAAATGGAGACCAACAGTTTTAAATAATACAGATTATAACATATTTATGAAAATAAGATAAAATAAACTTGAAAATAAGAAAAGTGTGTATGATATAAAAGGAAAAGGATGTCAGGATTTACTAATTATAGTGAGAAAAATTACAGATGCTATAAATAGAAAGAAATAAGATGTAAACATTATGGTAGGTGATATTAATAAAGCATTCGATTTGATACAGCATGACATTTTGTGGAAAATAATGGATATGTACAATGTTAATAATAAGGTCAAGCAAGTATGAATAGCAGCCTATGAGAATAATAAAATACGTATTTTAATCAACGGATGGATAAGCAAAGAAATACATATGAATAATGGTCCTGCGAGCAGTATTTTATTTGTTTTGCTTATGCATACAGCATTAGGGAGGTAAATCAGAAAATGAAGAATGCAAGTTATAAAATTCAAAAGGAAGTTAAAATTCCAGTTATGATGTTTTATGCAGATATTAGTATAACAACTAAAAGTAAAGAGTGGATGAGAGAAATTATTTATTTAGCTGAAAGTTTAAGAGGGAGAGGTATGATACTTAATAAAGAAAAGAGTAAAGGGTTTGGTGATACAATAAAAATGCCAGGTATTCAATTTTCAATGAAGTAAATATCTGTTTAAGGATAAACTTTGATAAAGAAGACCATAAGAAAGGATGGGAACTTATAATAAAGGAAATACAAGGTATTTGTGTATTATAGAAACAGTATAGATTATTGTGTAAAAAAAGTGTATTTGATTAATTCAGTGTTATAAGGAAAGATAGCATATTTGTCTAGCCTTATCATGATTCCTAAATGATGTGGAAAACTGTTACTAGAATTTTTTTTCCTTTGTATAGGGGATCAAGATTAAATCCTGTTAAAAGGAGAAGATCATTTTTGACAGTCAATTTATGAAACATATCAAATATTATTCTAGATATTTAGATGACATCTATCTGATATGGGATGGAGGTGATCAACTGCTGGAACAATTTCTGGAATTTATTAATAGTAGCAGTACTTTTTTGAAATTTACATCTTCTAAAAGCAAGAAGGGATTAGCATATTTAGACACCTTTGTATTTAGAGATGACAACCAGTTTAGTTCCAGAATATTTAGGAAAAGTACCTTTTCAAACAATTATCTGGAATATTCGAGCAACCACCCGAGGAAACAATTTATGAACATTTACAAAGGGCAACTTATTAGAGCAGTTAGGATGACATCAGCCTATAAGGATATGTTGGATGAAGTTATATATATTACTTCACTATTTAAGGATAGAGGATACGATGACAAAGTTATGTCCAATGTTAGCAAATATGTTATCAAAGAGTGGGGGAAGAAATACACACCCCTTTTGGGGGAAAAGTATAATACAAGTTTAGTTAAAGGGGTAGACAATGCAGTTGTTAAGAAGACAGAGTCTAATAGTTTTGATAGGACTTGCATATTGGAATTTGGAACATACACGGGTAGGGTCAAGAAACTTTTGACCGATAATTGGTACATTATATCAGTTGATCAGGACATAGCCCCTATTTTAGGTTATAGTCCCAGGTTTGTCAACAAAATAGGTACTAATATTAAATTGATGTTGGAGAGGGGTGCCCTCACAAAGATGCCCACATTTAGGAGCACCACCAAATGTGGGACTTGCAAACAATGTCATTCTATATTTCAGGGGGAATAGTGTGATTTTGGATAATTACAAACACACTCGTATTAATTTTTGTGGAGGCAATTGTTTAACTAAGATGGTAGTTTATCTTGCTATATGTAGGACATGTTCTGGGTTCTACATAGGCAAGACCCAAAGGAGTTTTAACAAACGCATTTATTCTCATTTGTACAGTATTAAAAGAAAGGATGATAAAAATGCATTGTATAGACATATTAAGCAACATGGAGATAAGCACTATTTTAACTTTGGCATAGTAGATACAGTGCAGGTTAACCAAAGGGGAGGTGACTTTAATGGTCTACTTCTTTACAAAGAATTATGGCAGCAAATTTATACAGATGCATCTGTTACACCAGGCTTAAATGACACATTTTCCATCAAACCATTACTGGCCTTAAAATGAGTGATACTTAATTTTTTGTTTTTTTAGATTTATATAATTAATAATTATTATAAATATATTAGTGCTGGTCATGGGTATATATACACACTTTTTAAATTGATTTTTACTTTATATTTCATTCTGAGTTCAGCAGTTTTTATGTTTGCTATTATATGTGTTTAGCAAGTTGGTTTATAAAAGCGTTTGTATCTCTTTAAATTATTGTTACCGATTTCAAACTGATTTGGCGCCAAAAATGTTATTTAAGGAGCTGGTTATCCAACTATGGTGTTCTGATGAAGCTTGTAATTTTACAAGTGAAAGCGCTTAACCTGTTTTGGCAACTTGGATTCAATAAATTATTTTTATTTTTTGGTTTTTATATCGTGATTTGATATTTCTTCGCTGCTTGACAACATTGGTGGATTGTGGCTTTGCAGTATTGAGTGGAAGTCCCAAGACACAGAGGAGTGTTTACGCACAGCAGATTTTGGTTACTTCATTGTTCGCTTTGGAGGTTTTCTTATATATAGATAAGGAAAATTGAGGATAAGGTAAGATAAATCCAGTAGTTTATGCTGCATCATTAAACTTACTGTATATAAGGTGTTAGAATGGTTAAGTGAAAAAATGAGAAACTGGTGACAATTATAGTATAAGTATAAGGAATTTTGGGAAAATATATGAAATAATAAAGGAGCTAATTAATATTTAAACAAAGAAATAGAGAGCTATAAACAAAAGGTAATAACATGGAAAATAAAAGTGGATAAAGTTAAAGAAGATAGAAAGGCATGTTATAATAATATCATGAAGAAATATTGTATAAATCCACAGAATATTGACTCAGAAGCAAAGATTAAAGCAATTAAGGACAGAAACAGGTGGTGTAAGTACAATGTTGAGTGTTAAGATTTTTTTGGGGGGTGGGGGTGGGGAATAAAGAAATTACCTGTTAAGGCATATATGCCTTATAAAAAGAAGAATGAAAGAATATACTTATATTATGGGGAAGGAAGAAGAACCAACAATTTTTATTATTTATTTTATTTTTACATTTGTTAACCGGGTTAGTCTGACTGGGCCCAGAGAGCTCTTTTTTCAGTGGACACCCAAGGAGAAAAGCTCCAGGCAAGTAATTAAAAAATAAGAAAAACCTAACAATTCAAGTTGTAAGATACTTAACAGTACAAAAACATTGAGAAATATACACTATGACTATATACAAGGTGAAAGTGCATTATTTTGAGAATGCAGTAACAATATGTTTTGGAAAATTGGTTAGCATTAAGTTATTTACAAGGAATGTAGCAATGCCTAAAATAAAAAAAATCAGAGTAACATTATGGCATAGTACAACAAAGATGTATTTAATAGCATAGGTACTAACTGCAGAGAGAGTAATATATGTAGACAGTTTAGGTAGATACCAGGCAGATATGTTAATTGAGAGAAGAAGAAAAATTCATTAGGTAATTTCCTGACAAGTACATATCCACGCATGTTAGAAATTAATTTTTAATTGCTTTTTGAATTCACTACTTTTGGTAGTGGAGGGCAGAGTGAAGGGATAATGGAAGTTTGTTCTACAAGTATGCAATTGAATGACTGTAAAGTATTTTTCCAATATTTTTGTTTAGCTTGGTCACCTGCAGAAGATTTTGTTATGTGCTTCTGAGGTCACGATTGGCAGTGTAGGATGTAATTATGGATGTAAGGGCAGGGCAGGATTTGGGGCTATTTAGGATGCTGTGTGCAATTTGTAGTTCTGATATTTGAAGCATGTGGAGGAGCCCAGGCCATCTTAAGCTTTTCAGGGATATATAGTGATGGGATTTGTAACTCTTACTGGCTGTGAATCTTGCTATCTTGTTATAGTGGTTTATAGTTTGGTAAAGAGATTATTTTGGAGGTTAGTAAGTATGGGAGCAGCATACAGCAGGGATGGTAGAATTTGAGCCAGTATAGGGCTAGATTTGTTAGGTATATATTCATTGCTGCAGTATAAAAGACCTAGTTTTTGATTGGATTTTTGATACAGTTTAAGATATGTAGGTCGAATTTTAATTGTTCATCTATAGTAATTCCAAACAATTTGGTGTTTGAATCAATGGTGATAACTGTATTATCTAAGGATGAGGTGGTAAAGTTGTCTTTAGCTGGACTGAGGTCTTTTGGAAGAAAAAAGGAGAAGCTTGGTCTTTTTGAGGGTTGAGAAGCAGGTTGTTTTCAATTCTCCATTGTTCTACTAGGTGCAGAGATTGTTGAGTGATAATGTGGAGATTTTGTATATTGTTGGAGGTGTTAATAATTTTTGGAAACATCTGCATACTGTATTAAGGTAGAGTGGGGGAAGGAGACATGGAGGTTATTTGTACATATATTAAAAAGTAGAGGGCCAGGATAGAACCCTGGGGAACCCCAGTCTTATCAAGACGGAAAGGGGAGAAGGATGTTTGCCATCTGATGGACTGATATCTATTCAAGAGGTAACTGTTAAACAAGGAGGTAATGGAGGTACAGAGTTGAAGGTTGGAAAGTTTGTTTAGGAAGATGGTATGGGAAACAGTATCAAATGCTTTGAATAGGTCAAGGAATGGAGCTGATATGAGTTTATTATTATCTCTGGATTCGGCAATGTTGTGTATGAAAGATAGGAGGGCAGTGGTAGTACTGTGTGAGGTTCGGAAACCATGCTTATGGGTGTAATTAGGTTTGCCTGTAAGAGGTGGTTTAGTATTTGTCTATGTATACATTTTTCCAGTATCTTGGATAAGGGGGGGTAATGTGGGAATAGGCTTGCAATTTGAGGGTTCTGTAGAATTTCCTCCCTTGTGGAGGGGTATTGTGAAGAATGTTTTCCAGATTTCTGGTACTGTATTTTCTTGGATGGCTCTATTGATAAGTATAGATACAGGGTATGCTACGGATTCAGCTGCATGTTTGAGAAATAATGGAGGAAGTTTGTCAGCTGATGGAGAGCAGGGTTTGAATTTGTTAAGAAGTGATCTCATGAAAGAAGTTGCTACGGGTGTTAGGGAAAATCATGGAAGAGATGAGGAGGAAGGTGGAGTCTTTATATAAAGAGTTTATGGTTTAGTAAGTTTTTTTATTGTTTCGATGAAAAAGTTGTTAAGTAGGCTTGCAGTTTCATTAGAAGGTTTGTTAGGGAAGGGATTTGATGAAGAGGGGTTCCCTGGAGATAGTAGTTTATTTATTGAGTGCCAGAATTTCTTTGAGCTGGAATGTGGATTGCTCAGAGATTTTTGATAAAAAATGTTTTTGTCTAGTAAGACCTGCTTTTTTGTTTGGTTGCAAAACTGTTTATACAAGTTCAGGTGGAAGGTTGAGTTATTTTTTTCCATGCTTTCCAGGCACTGTCTCTCTTGTTAATAAGTGATCGAGTTGCCTGGTTTAGCCATGGTGCATAATTACATTTTATCCTAATTTGTCTACTGGGAGCCAGGGTGTTAAGGGTTTCTAGGAATAAATTGTTAAAGCTTTGGACAGTCACATTAAGGGGTAATGTGTGTAGGAATTACCAATTTACAGTGGACAGTAATTCATTTAGGGTGACAGAGTTGTAGTTTTTAAGGTTAGGAGACTCTTTGTATTGGTGACTGTTGTTAAGATTGGGAGAGTGTCTGACTACTGAGGTAGGGAGGTGGTCACTAAGGGAGCTAGGTAGGGTGGAAGGGTTATGATAGCACTGGGGGTTGAATACTAATATCCAGTCAATAATCAAGCCATTCTGGGAATTATTTTTGCCAGTGCGTGGGTGAGGTGATCAGCTGGGTAAAGCCATAAAGGTTTACAGAGTAGCTAGGGGATGCAGTATTAACAAGGTTCCAGTCAATATTCATATCCCAAGGATGATGGTTTCATAGGGAATGGATATAGAAATCCAAGAAAGAAACTGCTCGAGTATGGGAATGTTTTTACCTGGGGGTATGTAGAATGCTGCAATGACAAGTTTTTTTGTGTTGATTTAGGTTACAGGTTGCTATAAGTGTTTTAGCAGGGCAGAAATCAGGAGTAGCTACTGAGAGGGGGGAGAGAGACAGTTGGTCAGAGTAGAGTATCCACCCTTTTTTACTTCTATCCAGTCGAACAATATTATAACCTGGGGTGAGAATTTCTCAGTTTGTAATGTGAGGTTTTAGCCATGTCTCAGGTACAGCAAGTATATCTGGGTCATATTGAGAAATCCAGGTGTGTAGAAGGGTGCTTTTATTGACAATGTTTTGCATATTCATTGAAAAAAAAGATAGATTTTTGGAGGCTTGTGATCGTAATGAGTTATTTGTGAGGCAGTTGGAAAGGGGTGGTGCTGTATAAGTATGGTTAGAGTGCCTAAGACCTAGGTTGGGGTGAATATCACCAGATAACAGTAGTATTGCACTTTGAAGTATGTGTATGAAGAAATATTTGCAAAGGAACTGATGTTTTGTTTTGATGAGAGGGTGGGCATTTGATATGTACAGTACTTTGAACTTGTGAAATGATATAGTGGTATGGTTAAAGAGAGAGGAGGCAATAGGGGTGGAGTAGCTATTTGTATGGCGGGTAGTGGGATAAGAGAGTGTGGGAGATGGGGTGGTAAGCAGGTGAGGAGCATGGTAAGTGGTTAGACTGAGAAAAGAATTAGAAATAGGAGGGAGAGAAATACAGTTTTGAAAGGTATAGCCATGATTTAGTTTCAGCTCAGAAATAATTAAAGGGTAAAAATTTATTTAACGTTAGTAGAAGAAATCAGGAATTAACTGAAGGAGTTTTCTAAAGCGAGTGACTGAAAGAGTTAAAAGCAGGTAAGGCTCAGGAAGGGTGGGGAGTCGGTGTTAAAGTTAATGGTGATGTGGGGTATGAGTAGAGGAGAGGGATGTTTATTAGCTAGTGCAAAGGTGAGGCAAAGCAGGGTTATCTATAAAGGAAATGGTGTCAGGGGTAGGTGGGAATGGGGATAGGGTAGGGGACTGGAGTGAGCCTGAGTGCAGTGAGGGAAAATGGAGTGGGTTGAGCCAGGAAAACTGGACCAGGTCAGCTTCCAAGAAAACAATCAGGAAAACCAAGCTCAGTCAATTCCAGGTTAGTGTATCGTAGTATCTTCCTAATAACTAGAACTCTTGTTCTACTAATCTAGTACAGTGTGGTGAAAAGGACCACCACTTCTAAATGGAAAAACAATAGAAGTATGGGCTGCAGGTACATAGGTAAACCTTTTCCACGAGAAAGAAAGTAGATTTAAGTAATTGACCAAGGAGTACAATAGGAAAAGAAAAAATGGGGGTAGGGGACCAGTAGTGTGCACATTTACAGTAAAAGGCTATAGCAAAAATGTCTTCAGTTTAAAGGGCACATTAAATACAACTCTAACATACACTAGTTTAGCTGAAAGCACTTTAGTGTTCCACCAACACAGGGTCTCACAGTGCAGGGCAGCCAGACAGCCTTTGGTTTATTGGAGGTAGGCCAGGACATAAAATAAAACTTTTACTGAGGGGACTCAAAACAAAATGTTATCTTAAAATGTGAGCGAGTTAAAAATTCTGGAATAAATTAGGTATAGAAAACATTTTTGAAATGATTAAAAATGATGAAGATGTATATGCACAGTTGAATATGCATATTATGAAAATACAGGTAAAATGTGAAGATAGATTTTGATAAGGAAGTATTCTATGTAATTTGGGTAATATTGAATGAAACAATGAAATTATGTTTAATGAAAAATTAGTATTGCCTCTTATACTAAAGAACATTGGATTATAGTTGTGGAAAAAGGACTGGGTTGATATAAAAATAGCAAGTTTTGAGATATAAAGTCTGAAAATGAATCAAAATGATTGTATAAATTATATATAAAGGACCCCTACTCTTTTTGATAAGTGCCATGGGATCTTTTACATACACCTGAGCTATCACCAACTCAGGCAGATGGGGCCTCACATTTAATGTCTCATCCAAAGCAACATACTAAGAAGTGCAGCACCCCCCCCCACTCTGTTACACCTTTTTGCTTAAATTTATTTGCTATATCTTCTGTGATATTTTCAGAATCTTATTCTTGTCTAGAGTTTGCGCTATCTCAAAGGTGTCTCAAATGTATGGGGAAAATGGAATGCTCTTTTTGATGCAGTATTGTATTGTTTTTTGAAATTTCTTATTATTTTCTCACCTGTTTGATATATGATGATACTTTTTCTATGTGTTCTACTTGTGAATCTGAAGTGGAACAAATGAACTGTTGTAAATGATAGAAAGTTGCAGAAGTACCTGAAAGTATTTAATACTTGTTTCATAATGGGATAAATGTGCATTGTTACCCTAATGGAGAATGAACATCTTCCAGCAGTTTCTTAATATATTGATATTGCTCAGTAATAAACAATTCTACCACTTCAAAGCAACATGTTAAGCTGGAGTGAAACATGGATTGTGTGCATGTTTGTGTGTGTGTGTGTGTGTGTGTGTGTGTGTGTGTGTGTGTGTGTGTGTGTGTGTGTGTGTGTGTGTGTGTGTGCTCATGTTTGTTTGCCCATGTGTGTGTGAGAGTGTGAGGAAGAGAGACAGCGAGTGAGAGAGCATTCCTCCCACTGTCTTTACTCAACTTTACTCAAGGCATCTGAACAAAGCCAGCAATAATGGGGAACAAATGCCATTTTGATATGTAATCCTTATTCACTTAAAAACTTAAAAAGTGCATAGTTTTCTATTAACATGCATTTTCTGAAAAATAAGAAGTATTTAACTCTGATGTTTGGCATTATCATTAACTTTTGATATATTAGAAAAATCAAAAAATTTCAAAGACCAGAGCAAAAATATTAGGAAAAATCAAGCATTTCATGATTTGTTTTCATTCATTTGATCAGGATTAGACATCTGAGGTGCACGCAGCCAAAAAATATCTGGGCATATTTGTGCGCTTCCATGTGTGTGTGTGTGTGTGTGTGTGTGTGTGTGTGTGTGCGTGTGTGTGCGTGTTTTTTTGTGGATATTAGTCACTTAACATAACTTATATTTTTCCTGTAAATTGCTTCCTCCAGCACCAATTATATATGCTACAGCAATTTTGAAACATTTGACAGAGGAACTATTTTATAAAGAAATGTAAATACTAATACAAAACAAATATGAAGCAGTTTAACTGAGAACTCATAATATAAGCACAATAATGTCTTCTAGAGTGGACATTGCAGGGCAAATAGCAGCCCTTCAAAGGGTGATGAGGACAATCAGAAGGTTGAAGTGGGTTTGGTCGAACCCACTTCAGTCGAAGTCTGGAGGCTGAACGGCGACAATGTTGAATCTGACATTGTTGAAGTACGAATCTCGCTCCCATCTAGGCCTCACAACACCAATTCCCCAAGAATGCCCAATGCTATCAGGCACTATTGCTTGCTTAGCACCTGCTCAAATCATCTTTAGAAACTAAAGAAACTAAAAGGCCTTTTAAGTTAAATAAGGACATATCAGCACATTCAATACATATGAATGTTTGCATAAGTATATGAATTCAAGTGCTTTTATTATTGATATTTTTTCAAGATGGTGGTGCTCCTTTTTGGCTAAAACAATTACTTTTAAACTATTTTGCTACTAATTAATTTAGCTGAATGCACTATATGAGAACTCATGTGTTTTACTATTGTAGCAAAGATCTCCAGGCCTTTGATTTCACCTTTTTCATATGGCATAGAGGGATAAGGATCCTTAATGCTAAAAGTATCCATGTCATTTTTTCTGTTCATTAATAATGATTCTCTTAACAGGGCAGCCACAGTGGTGCAGGGTGGCCATGGTGGTGCAGCAGTTAGTGTTGTCACCTCACAGCAAGAGGTTCTCTGGTTCGATCCTCGGCTGGGGTGCCTTCTGTGTGGAGTCTGATTGTCTTCCCTGTGGTCGATGGGTTTCCTCTGAGTGCTCCGGTTTTCTCCCACATCCCAAAGACATGCTGTAGGTGGATTGGACACTCTAAATTGTCCCTAGGTGTGAGTGAGTGTGTGTGTGCCTTCCGTGGAAGGTTGGGCGCTGGGCTGGCAACTCGACGCTGTAAAACTCTACTGCCAATCATGAGCGGACATGTGATCCACTGTGGCGACCCTTAACCGGGAAAAGCCGAAAGAAGAAGAAGAATGATTCTCTTAACACTAATGTCAGTAGTGTCCTTAAAAAGACCTAATCCCAGTACTGATGTGTGACTCCACAATTCGTGATTGATTTTTGATTAAAGTTGATCATGCAAACTGTTAGACTAGCCACAAATGACTTCCTCACTCGTAAGACTCAACAGGGTATAGCGAATGGAAGATCGAGGATTATGACTATAGGATCATCAATTATTTGAAAAAAATGTATGAAAAGACCTTTCTGTATGGCTTTCTGGCCAAATACACAGAATACTAATTTGTAGGACAAATATGGCTTTCTGAATTTTAAGATCAATAGGAGATAATATCTTAAGGTACAGGTAAAGTGATGGATAAATGAAGGAATGAAAGTGATTCGGTAATGCGATAAGAAGATGGTCTCAGTAGCTTTAGAAACAGTTTGTGATCCTGAAACTACTGTTATACGTATGGAAACTTGCAGGAAGACAAGCATGCCATGAGTAAGTGAGTGATGAATTGAACACAGGATGATGGGCTCTACAGTTCATGCTAGGAAAGCATATCCTTGTGATGCAACTTCATTCAAGGGCTTCTTTTTTTCTGGATTGGTAACTGGATCCACTATGATTACATGAACCCCCAAAACACACACATACACACACACCAATACATATATATATATATATATATATATATATATATATATATATATATATATATATATATGGGTCTATATGACTTGGTCGACAGTGCATATGATCGACTGTTTATTTGGTCGACAGTTCATTTGATCGACAAGCATTTTAGGTGGGGGGCTTCACCCCCCCACCCCCCCAATGTGGGGGGCTGTGCCCCCCACACACCCCCAACTATATATATCAACTCCAGGGTCTCACAACATTGGGGAAGGGGGCAAATGCTTGTCGATCAAATGAACTGTCGACCAAATAAACAGTCAATCATATGAACTGTCGACCAAGTCATATAGACCCATATATATATATATATATATATATATATAAATATGGTTTACCATCAGAAGGTCGAACCTGACCCCATCAAATGATGGTATCATCTACCCACTTCTGCGAAACTGACAATGTCGAATTCCGACATCGAAATACGACTCACCGTAAATCTCAGAATGGGCTTTAACACAGGTCTAGATGGGAGCGAGATTCGTACTTCAACAATGTCAGATTCAACATTGTCGCCATTCAGCCTCCAGACTTCGACTGAAGTGGGTTCGACCAAACCCACTTCAACCTTCTGATTGTCACCATATATATATATATATATATATATATATATATATATATATATATATATATATATATATATATTATCATCATCTTCTTCTTCTTTTGGCTGTTCCCGTTAGGGATCACCACAGCGGATCATCTGTTTCCATTTCTTCCTGTCCTCTGCATCATGCTCTTTCACACCAACCGCCTGCATGTCCTCTCTCACCACATCCATAAACCTTATCTTAGGCCTTCCTCTTTTCCTCTTACCTGGCAGCTCCATCCTTAGCATCCTTTTCCCAATATACCCAGCATCCCTCCTCAGCACATTTCCAAACCAATGCAATCTCACCTCTATATTTGCAAGTTGCAAGCTCTATGCACTTTTTCTTGGGGGTGTTTTGCTCCATGTGTCCCATATATATAGATAGATATAGATATAGATAAATAGATATAGATATAGATATAGATACAGATACTAGTGTACAGGGATTTTGAGATTTATTATTTTTTTCATTGAATTACTTTACATTATATATGATTTGGAGCTAAATTTTAGGATGATATCTATTTATGATTATGTCATGATATGCTTATACACTGAATAACAGATTTCAACAGCCCTTCTTATATTCTAATGTCACAACTGTTCCCTCCTTCCTTCCATACTTGCCCCTATCCCCACCTGTTCATTTTATTTTAATCGTAATAAAAATTTATTAAAACAACTTGCATAAACAATGCAGGTACTATGACATATGTCAGAAGTGAGCACTATCCAATGCACTGCATAAGGTCAAAAAAATCAACAGTGGTTCCCTCCTTAATGGCCATAAGAGATCATTCCACATTTATTGTAGCTACTTAACATATGGTTCTGTAAACCATGGCTCCAGGTTTACGTTTTTATTTTACTTTATTTTATTTTATGTTTTTAAATGGGTAAGTGAATTGGTTCAAAGGCTGATTTTCAGATTTAACCTGGGTCTGAAGG
This sequence comes from Protopterus annectens, assembly GCF_019279795.1. Classification (NCBI taxonomy): domain Eukaryota; kingdom Metazoa; phylum Chordata; order Ceratodontiformes; family Protopteridae; genus Protopterus; species Protopterus annectens. The sequence goes on from NC_056740.1 coordinate 288,606,678, forward strand.
TAATAAACAAAGAGAAACAACACAGGATTATCCGAAGAATTGTGCATATAATAAACATTTATAAAGTACATCATTACCCAAAAGTATGTACAGAAAAACACAAACATCAATAAAGTTACAAAAAAAAAAAAAAAGAAAAAAGTCACTGAGTCCAAGCAAACCTTATAGCTGCTAACAAAGACAATAGTAGGTATATTATGGTGTGTGTGTGTGTGTGTGTGTGTGTGTGTGTGTGTGTGTGTGTGTGTGTGTGTCTTTCAGCTTTTCCCGGTTAGGGGTCGCCACACCGGAACTCCGGTCCACTAATGATTGGCAGTAGAGTTTTACATGCTGGTTTGCCAGGCCTAACGCACAACCTTCAACGAAGAAATGCCCGTTCACGCATGTCGCCACACAGCAGACGCTCTAACTGAGAATCGAATGGGCAACGTCTATCTGTGAGGTGACAATGCTACCGCAGCACCACCACCGCCGTCTTCAGTAGGTACATTATGGTAATTGTGATAAATAACTTTTTGATACAAGGTGCTTCAGCATTCACACTTGAGTTGGCCAAGTCTAATTTCTTTACAATGAGTGCTATGGTCTTAGATATAGTAACACATTCATTTTCTTTGGAGAACAGTTAACATGTATGTATTTACAGTATTTAGAGGTAAGGAATTCTGCCAACAGACATAGTTCATGCATAAATTGTATATTATCTAAATAGGTAACATTTAACTGGAAAACAATAGCTGAATTGTCCAAGTTCATTAAAACACATACACTGGTAATCTCAGTAAGATGTGCTTTCAAAGATATTTTTGAACAATGCAAGTTTTCAGCTCAAAGTAACTTTTGAGGCAAGGCATTCCAAAATGAAGGAGTCATTTTACAGAAGTGTCTTTTGGTGAAGGTAATGCTGTATTGAGGGGGGGTAACAAATAAAGGCTAATATTATTCCTTAGTTCATAACTGCTGCACCTAATAAATAATGATTTTTTTGAGTTGGGGAACAATATGTTTTATTAAGTAATCTATGCATCAGGGTATTTTGCAAAAATTCATCTTACAAATCAATTTGCCAAGTTAAACTCAAGGTTGAAGCCCCTGGGATATAAAGTTCCAAAATTCAGAAAAAAATTACTTTCCAACTCATTCAACTTTTTAACATCACCCCCTCTGTGCACAATAGGCTGTGCTAACACTAAAAAAGAAAGACTGACATTTCCTGCATGTACATTAATAAAGTGTACAGCAACTGGATTTTTCAATTTTTTTTCTTGTTTTTTGCGGATGTCCCCCAAATGTTCCATTATTCTCACTTTAACAGCTCTCTTTGTTTGACCAATATACCATTTGGTACTACTGCATCCACACCCCACAGTATACACCACCCCACATGAACTGCAGTTAAATCTGACTCTGCAGACAAATTTCCTTCCATTTATGTAGGTACCTGAAATAGTCCTAATATGATTACATATTTTGCAATGCCCACAGGCAAAAACGCCAACAAGCTCTTGTGGAGCAGTAGTAAGGGCCATGTTCAACAGTTCCTTTAAATTCGCATACCTCCCATAGGAGAATTTCACAAACCTAGGGAGCAGATGCCCCACTATTTTATCCTTACTTACAATGTACCACAGATCCAAAATTGCCTTTTTCACTATCTCTGAGAACAAGGAAAAGCTAGAAACAAAATATAAATCTCTTTCCCTAACACCATAAATACCAGTTTCCAAACCATCCCTACTAGCATTCCTCTTCTCCGACACAACATGTCTGACCACAGTTCTACCTCCCACTACTTCCATAAGGGCCTGATTCAAACTTGTTTCCTTATAACCTCTCTCAATTAGCCTTTTTTTTTTTTTTTTGCTTCCAACAAAAACTTGGCCTTACAACTTTCTTCTGAAGTATTTGAGCAATTCTCTTGAATTCACCAAGGGGTAATGAATTCATTAGATGGGGGTGCATACTATCTGCATGGAAACAATTATTACTCGCAGTAGATTTCCTAAATGGTCTAAACTGAATCCTATTAGCACTGTCTAAATAAAACTCTGCATCCAAAAACTGAATGGAAGACCTACCTTTCAACATAGAAAATTTTAGTCCATGATCATTAATATTCAGCTCAGAAAAAAACATCAAATTCACAGGATGTCCCCTACATAAAAATATGAGATCATCTATGTAACATCCAAACATTACCACATGGTTCCTATAGAATTCAGAACCATAAATAAACTTTTTTTTCAAAATAACCCTTATAGATGATCACATATTTGGGGGCATATGAAGCCCCCATAGCTGTCCCTTTCTGCTGAAGAAATACCTCATTTCCACATTTAAAATAATTATGTGTCAATCAAAATTCAAGCAGCCTAACTACAAAAGTGGTTCGGGGACCCTCACCCATAATGTCCCAAATGGCCTCCAAACCCCATCTTAATTGAATGTTCGTATATAATGAACTAATGTCCACCACAACCCAATAGTAGCCCTCCTGCCATTCAGTTTTACTAACTACCTCGCATAATTGCTGAGTACCCTAGCTAAATACTTCTTCAGCAATGAATCCAAAAACATACCTATATTCTGCAAATAAGAACCCACCCTGGAAACAATAGGTGTACTGGGTGCATCCACCAAATCTTTACGCAGCTTAGGTAACACATAAAACACAAGATCATAAGGTTTCTGAATAAACAGTTTCTTAACATCTTCCTTAGTTAAAAAACCCAATCTTTCGCCCCTTTCCAATAACTCCAAAAGCATCTCATTAAAGGCAACAATCGGATTGTGATCTAGTTTAACATAATTTTCTTCAAATGTTAAAAATTATAGGCCATTTGGTTATATTTCACTTTGGACATCAACACTCAGTTCCCACCCTTGTCAGCCTGCTTGAAAACATAATCATTCAATTTCCCTGTTAACTCATGCAGTCTCCCATTGACCTTTAGTAATGCTATACTGTTTTTTAGTTTTAATAAACTTCCAATATTCACATTCAATTTTTCTACATACCGTTTGTTCAAACAAACAAACTGCAGAAGGCAACTTAGGTGGCATGAAAGTGCTCGAGGAAGGTAGAGGGGGAACCAAAAGTCTTCCATAACCAGTATCAAATCCTACATCACTCAGATCTTCTGATTCTTCCTCAAGCAATTCACATCATAGACTGAAGCATTTAACAAGGGTCATCATCCGCAATAACACAAGTTTCAGCTAAATCAGTAAAATATTTTTTAATAAACAATTAGATGTAACTTTCTGGAAAATTTCTTAACTTCCAATAAAACTTCTGCTAATGTTGGTACCTTAGTGGGAACAAACTTAGTCCCCTTGTTCAAAAGCATTAAAGCAGAATCAGTTAAATGCATTTCAGATAAATTCACAATTTTTTTATTTTTTTGATTATTTAAAGAAACAACAGATTTACATATACCACAAACTTGTGACAAATACAAATTCAAGTCCAGTTCAGTACACAGTCCAACTGCACTAGTGGCCTTTCTTGTATAAACAATGCTGGCAGAAATTAAAGACTCTACTGAGCCTTCCTCCCTTTGAAATGTTTTTTTTTTCTGCCCTTTCCCTGATGGCCCCGAGGTGGAGAGACCTTCTCTTTGCCTTCCTGCTGCTGAGAAGATTTCAACAACATCTTGCCCTCGATAATTTCAAAAGAAACACTCTTTTTAGACATAGTATCCGCAGAAGAAGCTGATGAGTCACATACAACTGCACAACTGCAAAACCTTCACTAGACTTCCTGGAAACTTCTTTGGACTCCCCACCATGTGGTTTGTGCTGCCATCCATACACCAAACCACTATGGAAGTCACTTAAGTCACGGAAAGGTTTCTTTTTCTTCTGAGCCACCACTTCTGATTCCAGCTTCCCCAATTTCAACTTAATATCACTCATTTTACCAGAGAGTAAACTCTCTGGTAACTCATTAGTCAATTTTTGTTGCAGTTCCACAATTTGACGTTGCAAGTTTTCACTAGTATGCCTATTTCTTTTCATTAGAATATGAATCCACTCCAAGGTGCATTCTAATGATACCTGCTTCCATTCCTCCAGCAAGTCCTGTTCCTCTTCGTTAAAGTCCCAGGCAGGAAGCTTATCGACCCTTAAACCCCCTCTGAGTTATTTTTAAGCTAAGGTATTTTTCAAGTACCTTAGGATCAAAATACAGGCTCCGTTCTTTCACCATCAGTCTTTCAAGATGACCAAACTGAATATTATGATACCTCTCACCATTAGTTAGCCACAAATCCTAATCCGCCACCTTGGCCTCACGTTCCTTAAGTAATTCAGCAAAAAGCAATTTGTTAGCATCCACTGGGGTTTGAAATTCCCCTGGAACCGCATCTGCTCCATCCAAAGACATGGCAAAACACAAATGAAAACAATCAAAAAAAAAAAAAAAACACAAAAGAAAAAACCGAAGGTAGATGCACCGGTTCGAAAAGCTTTTACTTATATTCGATAACCACTGGTACCTTGGCCTTTCACCTTCAAAGGATACAACACCATAAAAACATCCTCTTTATATACAGGTGAACCCCTACTAATTACATTCAATTAAACTTTTCAATTAAACTTTTTATAATACATTTAAAGTGTCAAACCTGAAAAAAACACATACTTAGAGATATATAACAGTACCTATACAAAATATTTATACATAAAAAATATATATAAGTGAAAATTCTTTTCAATAACATTCACAAATAATTTTTCTTAAAAATATTTTTACAAATTTAACAAATTCATCTTACAAATCAATTTGCCAAGTTAACCTCAACGTTAAGGCCCCTTGGATATAAACTTCTAAAATTCAGAATAAATTTACTTTCCAACTCATTCAACTTTTTAACATCAACCCATCTGTGCAAAATAGGCTATGCTACCACACTAAAAAAGAAAGACCCATCATTTCCCTTATAAGATCCTCCAAAGCTAGCTACAAAAACAAAATTGCCACTGATTCTAAAGACAACCATAAAGCATTTGATAGCTATGTCAAGAATCTCAATGGCAACACCCAGATCTGCTCTGAGTTACAGCACAATGGCACGAAAGTTACAGAACCAACTGATTTTGCCAACATCCTGGCAGATAGATTCAGTGCTAACTTTACCCCCCTCTCACCCCTAAAGGGCCCATATCTATACAGGAAGAATGCAGAGTCCCTGTAATCACAACTACGCAGGTAAAAGCTGCACTCTCTAAAGCCAAAAACAAGCATCCATGGGACCGGACAACATCCCAGGCTGCGTTTTATAGGAATTTCAGAATGAACTGGCTCCCCACCTAAGCACCATGTTCAATCATAGCCTCACATCAGGCTTTGTGCCCACTGAATGGTGCACAGCAACAGTTATCCCACTCCACAAAGGGGGAGACACCACTGATCCCAGGAACTATCACCCTATTAGCCTGATGAGCCTGGTCTGTAAGGCCATGGAACGTATCATCATGGAACTCATAAACAAAGACATTGGTAACCTCCAAACCCTATACCCCACCCAGTTCGGGTTTGTGAAAGGCAGATCATGCCTCTTGAACCTGATCGACTTCTTTGAGGCAGTCACTAAAGCTATAGACGAGGGTAAGGTGGTTCACACAGTTCTTGACCTCACCAAGGCTTTCGACACCATTCCCCTATTCTGGAATTATAGCTAAACTCACTAAACTAGGTATAAATCCCTACATCACAAGATGGGTTGCCAAGTGGCTCACTGACAGACCCCACACTGTAAAAGTTGCAGACTCCAAATCTGACTTCAAACCAGTGACAAGTGGAGTACCACAGGGTTCAGTCCTGGGACCTCTCCTGTTTGGTATCACTTCTCTGAAGTACAAGCTAACACAGAAGGCCTTTGGCTAATGAAGTTCACAGATGATTGCAAACTAGGCGCCATAGTTGAGTCCCCAAATGATGTAGACATCCAACAGAAGGGCCTCACTGAGACACATGCCTGGTGTCAGACCATGGCCTCAAGCTCAGTATCAAAAAGTGCATTGTCATCCCCCTTGGTAAAAACTCTGTACCCATGAACTACAACATAGGCTGCAGTCTACTTAATTCCAAATGTGTGATAAGAGACCTTGGGACCGAGGTGGACAGTAGTCTCTCCTTTGATAATCACATCGCCACAGTAGTCAGGAAATCCTTCTACATGGCACACCTCATCACAAAAGGGTTCTCATCCAGGAAAATAGAGGTCATTCTTCCCCTCTTCTCGACACTCATTAGACCAATTATAGAGTACAATGCCCCTTTGGAATGTACCTCACAAGACATCTGCAGCAGCTGGAAAGGCCACTGAAGTACCTCACAAAGAGGATTACTGGCCTCAAACAGATGCCCTACACTGACCGTCTCAAAAAACTTCAGCTTTACTCCGTAGCATATCGTCTACTCTGAGGTGATCTCTGCCTAACATATAAAGCTATGTCAAACTCAGAGCTGTTTATTTATTTATTTATTTTATTTTACATTTGTTGACCGGGCTAGTCTAGCTGGATACATGTCCATTTTCAGTAGAGGCCCGGGGAGAAAAGCTCCAAAGAACAGAGGTAGATTAACAAAAACACATCAGAAGATCAAGTAATTAATATTACATTCATAGTCAAATAAAACAAGTAAAAGGGTTATATAAATTATTTAAAGAGGTAAACAGACTTAGGTAGATGGACTAACATGGCTACATTGAGGACCCTTACGGGTTTGGATTGGGTAGATGCTAGGTAGGCCTGGGATATTTGCTATTAGTCTGGATTAGAACACGGGCATAGCCATTCGGACTTTAGGAGATTTTTGAGGTGTTTTTTGAATTGGTGGAGAGAGGTCATGTGTCTTAGGTTGTTTGGGAGGGCATTCCAGGATTTACCAATAGAATTAGCATAGAGTGCTTCACCTCCCGAGTTGTTAGATTTGATAGTCTGTATTTGTAAGCTTTTGGATGACCTAAGGGATGTAAGGTTAGAGTAGGGGGTAAGTATTTTGTTCAGAGAGGGGGTTTTGTCTGGATAGTTGATTGCTTTAAATGCCTCAGTGAGTTGATTGAGTTTGAGAATGTTGGGTAGTTCTAACCATTCTAGTGTCCTTAGATTGTGGCAGTGATGTGTGCGATAGGGCATTCCTGTTATAAATCTGGCTATGTGGTTATAGGTTGTAGATAGTTTGTTAAGCTCTCTTTTGTTAAGGAAGGAGAATATCGGGGAGGCATAAAGGAGTGTGGAGAGGAGGTGGGTCCGGGCAATGGTTAGTTTAGTGTGTGGGGTAAGGAAGTTCTTAATTCTATACATGGACCCGAGTTTCTTGTTTACCGACTTAATGGTTAGGCTGACATGCGTATCAAATTTAAGCTTGTGGTCTATGGTCACGCCTAGTAGTTTGGTGTGGGAGACAGGGTCGATTATGGTCCCATTATTCGAGGTCACGTGGAAGGTGGGGCAGTTGGTGCTAGGAGATTCATTTCCTTGAGGGGTAAAAGGAGTGGGGAAAAACAGAAGTAATTTGGTTTTGGATGGGTTAAGTAAAAGTTTTAGTTCCAAGAACCATTTTTCAACTAAGGAAAAGCAGTTTTGGGTTGCGACTTGGAGTTTGGCGAGAGAAATGTCAGAGCAGATCAGGGTGGAGTTGTCTGCATATTGAATACAGGTGGCTTTGGGCATGATAGAGTGTAGACCATTTATAAATATGGAGAAAAGAAGAGGACCAAGAATAGATCCTTGGGGAACACCGATATTTGTGGGGAGTAGGTCGGATAAACTATTTTCCCATTGAACCACCTGTTTTCTACAAGAAAGGTAGTCATTAAACCAGTTTATGGTTGATTTGCTAAGATAAAAGGTTTCCAGTGTGTGGATCAACTGTTGGCGATTGACCATGTCGAAGGCTTTGGATAGGTCGAGGAAGAGCGCAGAGGATATTAATTTATTATTGCGATTGTGGTTAACTGAGTCAACAAAGGAGAGGAGAGCAGTAGTTGTGCAATGATGGGGGCGAAAGCCGTGCTGGGTGTGAGACAGGAGGTTGTTTCGAGTAAGATGGGTAATGAGTTGCTTGTGAATGCAGCGTTCCATGATTTTGGCTAGAGGAGATAGTATAGCTATGGGTCTGTAGTTTGATGTGTCAGTGGAGGACCCACCTTTATGTAGAGGGATGATGTGGGAGATTTTCCAAATTGAGGGAATAGAAGCTTCAGAAATGGACCGGTTGATCAAGATTGAAACAGGGTAGGCTATGGCATCAGATGCTATTTATAGGTAATTGGCTGGAAGTAAGTCAGCCACTAAGGTGGTTGGTTTGAGTTTTTTCAAGAGGGTTCGAATATAGGAGGTAGGTGTGGGTTGAAGGTTAAAGGAGGGTTGAGTTGGGTCTTTGGTTGAGGGTGTAGCCGAGGGAGAAGTAGTAAGTTGGCTGGCGAGGGACTGGATGGTTTCTGTGAAAAATGAGTTAAAGTTGTTGGCTATTTCTCTAGAATCTTTACCAATGAGTTTTTCAGGGGTAGGGGTGGTGGATTTACCTGGATGAAGGAGGTGATTGAAACCAGCCCAGAATTTTTTAGGATTATGCTGGTGTTTATCTTGGAGGTGACAGTAATACTGTTTTTTGTCAGACAGAACGGCTGCTTTAGTTGAGTTTCTAAGCTGAAGAAACTTGATGCGATCTAGTGGGATTTTAGAAGTTCTCCATTTGTGCCAGGCCTTGTCTCGAAGTTTAATTTTGGTTTTAGTATCCTTTGTTAGCCAGGGTGCGATGCGTACCTTAGTTCTAGTAAGACGCTTAGGAGCATGCGAGTCAAGTATCTTGAGGAAAGTGTCATTAAAATATGACACACTCTCATCTAAGGGTAAAGTTTTTAGGATGGACCAATTGCATGCCTTAAGTTCTGTAAGAAAATGGTCTGGGACAAAATTCTTACTGTTCCTAACTAGTCTGGATTGTGGATGATTAGAAGTCGGACACTTGTGCTTTATAATAAAGGTAATCAGGTGGTCACTAAGGTCGTTGGGAAGGGTCCCTGCAGTATAGTTATTTGGAGCCTTGTTAGTAAGAATCCAGTCAAGGATGCTCTCTTTTTGTTGAGCATTACCAATTCTGGTGGGAGATAGAATATTTTGAGAGAAGCCATGTAAGTTGATGGGGAGAGGATTTGGGAGTTCGGAGTAGAGGGACCAGTTAATATTTACGTCCCCTAGTATTATGGTTTCTTGGGGATAGTTGGTAGCAAACCAACTGAGGATTTGTTCTAGGTTTTCAAGATTTTTGCCTGGTGGTAGATAAGTTACTATGAGATTAATACTTTTTTGGTTGTTTAGGCGAATCTTTAGGGCAATTAGTTCAAGGTTAGGAATTTTTGGAGGTTGGAGTGGGTTCATTGTGATGTTCAGGGAGTTCTTGAACATGACTGCTATTCCCCCACCTTTCCTGGTTATTCGATCGATCCTAAGGATGCTATATCCAGGTGGGATGATTTCTTCATCCTTAGTGCTAGGTTTAAGCCATGTTTCCGATAGGCACATGATGTCAGGGGAGTGGGTTGCAAGCAAGGCATGTAGATTGTGAACTTTATTATTGATACTTCTTAGGTTAAGATGAAGGATAAGGAGGGAGCCCACTAGGCTTCTGGCTGCTTTTAGGGTTTTGGTGCCTAGGTCAAAATTAGGGCCTGGGTTGGGGTGGATATCACCATCTTTTGTGATAGATTTTTTCAAGTAGTCAAATATTTTTTGGAGTTTAATTTGTAATTTTAGAGTGTCTTTTGTTGTGGGAACCTTTGGGTGGCAGAGGGTAGGATGAGTTCTTTTAGGAATCGGGTTATTAACAGGGTAATGAGGTGGAGGGATGGGTGTGGAGGGGTTATGGGAATGAAGGGAGGTGTGACCTTTGGAGAGGAAGACTCCTGCAAGAGTTAGAGTTTCATAACTGGTTAAGAGATAGGAAATAATAAGGAGTAGTAGTAAGAGGGGAAGGGTAGTAAAAGACTTTCTATCCATGGTGTGAGGAGAGGTTGGTGAGTGTAGTAAGCTGGGGGAAGTTGCCTTGGAAAACGTGGGTGTATAAAAAGCTGGTAGGTAGTGGGTGTATAAAAAGCTGGAAGGATGAAGGATGGAGTGTAAATGGATAGAGGTTGGTAGGTGGGCGGAGTCGCCTAATCAGTATAGGCAAACAAGAAATGAGAGGGAGATGAGTCAGAGCACAGGACAGTTGTGATTGGTTGGTGGTAAGGGGGAAGGGCTTAGTGACCTAATAAATGTAGAGGGAGTGGGGGCGGGTGGAAATAGGGGGCAGGGTGGGGCGCGGACCGAGCCCGAGCGAAGCGAGGGCGAAGCGGAGCGGGGCCTACACCACAAGGGTTGTTCCTGGTACAATGTCTGCTTGTTTGATTTCTTTGCTGGGTCTATCAGCAGGATATTAGGCTGATGTTTTGACCAAGTACTGTCTAATGCCTGCAGCAGATGCTTATCAGACAAAACACTGTAGTTAGGATAGTTTCTTTACCCTAAGTCTCTTTGGGAGATTATTAACTGAAATTCCTTGGGATTGAGAGGAGGCTGGTGTGTGCATTCGCACTGGGAGTCCAAGTGAGTCAGCGACGAAAGTTAAGGGACCACGCGTTGTTCATCTAGCATGGGGGGCTATCTACAGAAAGAATAAGGGAGAGAGATAGTGGGTTTAGCAACAGACTTCAAGGTATCCTTAGTGTAGTATGTTAAGTACAGTAATCTTGCAACAGTATTAACAGGGTTAAACAACAGTGAAGTATGTAGCAGACAGTAAAGTTAACTTGCTATAATTGCACAGGAGATACAGTTAAACAGCACAGTATTGCAGTATAGTCCAATGCAGTAATTAGTTAGTGTGGTATCCAATAGTTGAGCTAATCCTACTAGACATTATCGTTTTACACATTCTGCCCTAAGTTACCCAACATAACAAACAGCTCATTAGTGGTAGTGTGATTAAAAACATGAGCTAGTGTGTTAAGCGACTCAAGAGACCAATCTGGTAACAAGTTATTTTTCAGTGGCAGATCTAAAATACATCTCTGAGTAACGCTCAATTATATACCAGCATTTGGAGTGAATTTAGGAAAAATAAGAGCGCAGCACTCATTCTATGAAGTAAAGTACATCATTTCCATCGTTAGATAGTATAAACTAATCAAACTCTAGGGCGACGCAAAGCAACGCCACGAGGCATCCAGCCCATCTGTATGGGGATGCTACATCTAAAGAAATCCCAATCCCTCCGAGCTACATGATCTAGGGACCTAAACCTTGTCACCACAATAAATAAGACATGCTGGAGGGATAGATTCCTGTCCCAGAGACTTGCTATACCCTGGAACAAGCTACCCATCTATGTCAAGCAAAGTTCCTCATTAGAACTCTTCAAGAAAAATCTTGATGAGTGGATGGGAAATAGGAAATACACCCTGGGGATCACTTCTGTGGCTCTGCTCGACAGGGGCACAGGAAAATAACTTTCTTGGGTGGCATAAACCAGGGAACCTTGTTGGCTAGGCTTACTTAGGCCCTTGGGCCGATATCGTAGTACCTACCTATGAACCTACCTATGTATGTTAATAAAGTGTTCAGCAAATGGACTTTTCAAAATTTTTTTTTTGCGGATGTCCCCCAAATGTTCCATTATTCTCACTATTCTGCAAAAATGCCTACTTATAGGCACTCTATCTTCATCATGCAGCCATATAGCATTATGAATGGTTAAAAAATGGTGTCATCTGTGGTGTGACAAGTGAATATTGCTCCTTGCTGTCTGGCAAAAGTTGATATTTCTTTGTGATCTTAGTTGGAGTGTATATTCAAGTCTTAACGGAAGAAGAATAACAGTGAGTGATTTTCTACTTACTGTGTCTTAATAGATGTGAAACTTTGTATGAAACATTTAGCTGAGGAAGAGTTTTATCTACCTTTATTTCTACATGATCATTAAAGGATAAGCTTTGATCTAACATTATTCCGGTTTAATTTTCAGTTGTAGTAAGGTGAATGGCCATACAAAATGGGTCCATTATTACTCTGCGGACGTACACTTGAGTGACAAACATCATTGTGCTTGATGTTTGAGTATTTATTGACAGATGGTTAGTGGTCAGCCATTTCCACACAAATCATAAATCTTGTTTTCAGAGCTGTGAATGTTGTGAGACTGCTGCTAGTGTTGGTAGTGTGTGATTTGATTTCTTCAATTAAGGTTTTTACTTCCATTATTATCCATTACATTTTTTTTTTTGCTTTTATTATCCATTAAACATTTTCTTGCTCTTATACTATTACAACTTGTTTTATTTTAAAATTTGTTTTGCCTTAAAAACGTTTTCTTGGAGTTTCAAAACTTTCTAGCTAGGGTCACTTAGAAAAAATCCTTTTCCATTTACTGACTAAAAATTAATCTAATTAGTGAGTAGCTGAGAAATAGGATTTCTTATTTCTAATATTTTAGTTGCATTCTTATTTAGCTGCAAGTGCTGTGAGACTAACGCTGGTGTGTGACTGCACTGTACAATGTAGCAATTGCCTCAAGCTTACTGACAACCATCTGCAACTTAAACAAATTGACATGGGCCAAAGCTCTGATATGAAGCCGTGACAAATAACATCCAGGTTTTTAGTACCACATAATACCAAACTAAACCAGTCATGCACAGCTCAGACCAAATGTACATAGGCTGAGGCTCTTAAAAGTAATCTATCTAAACCGTAAATGCCTCCTAAATTTAACCTAATAAACAAGTATTCTGGGCAGCTTCACAAACACACAACACAGGTAGAACCAACTATGAAACATACATCTAAAAGTCACACTGACTCAGTTCAAAAACCTGTAAAGCAAACCTCCAGACATTTCCGTACACTACTTATAGGTGATTCTATAGTGATTCACACCAATGCATCTCTCACCAAACTGTGCAAGGAGAGGATCTCAGTCAGGAGCCAGGATTCACCACATCATGCATGCATGCACTCAAGTAATGGCATGATAAGTACACATACAACACTGTCATAGTGCACATGGGTATAAATGAATTAAGAAGTACCTGCCTGGATTGTATGAAGAGAGACATGATGAAGCTCTCAGAATATGTGTCTGAGGAAGGCATGAACCTTCTATCATTATTAACAGTGACGACCAGTACAAACACAGTACAATGCATATCCAAATTATCATTGACAAAGATCCATATTCAATGCTTGCAAGCTATAGGTCTCCCTCCATGACTCACAAAAACTCATAACACATACTTAAACATACTGGAGACACTCCCAATTCAATCCTACACTAAATTTGTGACCACAGGTGACTTTAAATACCCCACTACAGACTGTGAATCATATATGATCCCAAATGTGCCTGCCAACATATTCCTGGACTTTGTAAACAAAAAATACCCTGGAGCAGCTAGTCAGTACACCCACTAGGGGTGCAAACATCCTTAACCTGCTTCTCACAACTGTGAGGGAATGGCACATCATTCCTAGTGTAATGTCCTCACTGGTCAGGTCGAATATAAAGTTGATCAATGAATATAATGTCTTTTTCAGTATGCACATGTCCAAATACTTGTCACAACTGGAGTAATGACAACACTTTCTCATTAAAATAATCAACGGCCAAAATCATAAAAAGTGTGTAGACCATCTCAAAGTCTTTTCTTTCTTCCCAGCATCATTCAGGCTACTAAGAGGTGAACTCTGCCTCATGTATAGAGCCTCAGCAGATCTATACTGTCAGAGCTTAGGTTCATAGGTTCATAGGTTCATAGGTTCATAGGTTCATACTAGGCTATCTGCCCTAGGGCATTTATAAGCCTAGCCAGAATGTGTTTGGCTTTCGCCACCCATTTTTAATTTATTTTGCTATGCCCTTTTTCAAGGTTAGTATACTGTGCCTCTGTCTAACAGTGACACAGAAGTGATACCCGGGGTAAACCTACGATCTCCCATCCACTCATCAAGATTCCTCTTGAAGAGAGTCAATGAGGGACTCTGCCTAACCTGGACTGGGATTTTATTTCAGAGTGAAGGGAGCCTCTGGGTTATGAATCTGTCCCTCCAGCATGTCCTATTTATTTCAGTGCTGAGGTTCAAGTCTCGAGCCAGTAGCTCAATGGGATTTGGATTTTCTGAGGTGCAGCATGTCCATTAATTCTGGGTTGGACATGGCTTTATACGTCAGGCACAGATTGCCTCTGAACAGGTGGTATGCCACTGAGTAGAGCTGGAGTTTCTTTAACCGGGCAGCATATGGCATCTGTTTGAGCCCTTTGATCCTCTTGGTGAGGTACTTTTGGGGTCTTTCCAGTTGCTGCAGGTGTCTGGCAAGGTACATCCCAAAAGGGGCATTGTACTCAATTATGGGCCTGATGACGGATGAGTAAAGAGGCACGATGACCTCCCCTGATCTAGATGTGAATCCCTTCATGATTAGGCTATATAAAATGTTTTTCTAACCACTTTGGCCACGTGGTTGTCAAATGAGAGATTGCTATCAACTTGGGTCCCCAGGTCCCTAATTACTTCTTCTGTACTTAATGGATTACCACCTATGTGGTAATTTGTGGGCACTTTGTTTTTGCCAAAGGGGATGACTATACACTTTTTGGCATTTCTTGAGGCCATGGCTCTGGCACCAGTTGTCTGTTTCTATGAGGCCCTTTTGGAGGATGCTTGTGTCGGCTGGAGAGTCGATTATTGCGCCCAGTTTGCAGTCATCTGTGAACTTGGTCAGCCACAGTCCTTCCGTGTTGGCCTGTACCTCCGAGAAATATATACCGAACAAGAGAGGTCCCAGGACTGAGCCTTGTGGGACACCACTTGTAACTGGTTTGGAGTCTGACATGGCTCCAGCAATTCTAACCATGTGGGTTCTGTCCTTGAGCCAGTTTGCAATCCATCTAGTGACATAGGGGTTTATATTTAAGCTGGTGAGCTTATCTATAATGCCCGAGTGGGGTATTGTATCGAAGGCTTTTGCGAGGTCCAGGTAGGCTGTGTGGACCACCTTCCCTCGTCAATGGCCTTGGTGACTGTTTCAAAGAAATCAACCAGGTTTAAGAGGCAGGATCTGCCCTTAACAAAGCCGAACTGGGTAGGATCCAGTGTCTGTAGGTCCCCAATATCTTTATTTATGAGGTCCATGATGATCCTTTCCATAGCTTTGCAGACCAAGCTAGTCAGGCTTATGGGGTGATAGTTTCCAGGATCCGTTGAGGCACCACCTTTATGGAGAGGGACCACTGTTGCTGTACACCACTCTTTGGGCACATATCCTGTAGTAAGGCTGAGATTGAACAGTAGTTTTATGTTTGGGTTTAGCTCTTCATGGAGTTCATGTAGGATGCAGCCTGGGACATCGTCTGGTCCCATTGATGCTGTGTTTTTTTGCTTTGGAGAGGGCGGCTCTTACCTGAGCATCTGAGATGTCAGGGGGGGCAGCACTCTGCTGGGATAGATATTTGCACTTTTGGTGGGGAGGGGGGGGGAGTTTGTGCTGAACCTGTCAGCTAGGATGTTGGCAATGTCTGTGGGTTCAGTGTATTTTTTGTCATTTTGGACTAATTCTGAGCATATATGGGAATTACCACCCAGGTTCCTAACATAACTAAAGAAAGCCTTGTGATTATCCTTAGTGTCCTGTGCAATTTTTCTCTCGAAGCTGGCCTTAGACAATTTTATGAGTGCCCATAGTTTTTTGCTAATACTGATCAGTGATGCCTTCCCTTTTTGGGATTTTGCTCTATCATTTAGTAGCTTCCTCCTTCTATTGTATAGTTTGTTTATGGCTGGGGTCCACCAGACAGGACGCCTGCCTTTGGAGGATTGGGTCTTGGTTTTATTTGGGATCGCATGATCCATGCATTCCTGAAGGTGTTCATAGAATGCGTTTATAAAGGATTCTGCGGTCTGGGCCGTATTTTCCACAGGCCCGGGCTTTCAAGGATTGCACCTCGGTTTTCAGGAGTGTGGAATTTGCTATAGAGAAGTTTTTCACTGTGGTTTTCTGGGCAGGGGTGGGGTCGGGATGTGAATATCCAGTGAGATTAGTTTATGGTCTGATCTTACCAGTGAGGGATACACTTCTGGTCTGGAGCATAGAGTCCCCATGTTGGTGATGATCGGGTTCAGTATGTTTTCCCCTCTTATGGGAGTGGTAACAAGTTGTTCCATAGCATTTGAGTTTATAAATTCTAGGAACCTTTCGGCTAGGGTGTTGGAGCTAGAGTAATGCTCCCAGTCTATGTTTGGGTAGTTGAAGTCGTCCAATATAATGGTGTTTGGAGAGACCTTCATATTTTCCAGTGTTCTCAGGAAGGCCGAGTGGGGTTCCTGGGTTTGGGAGGGTGGTCTGTAGCAGGCTATAAACTGGAAGGCAGTTTTACCCACTGTTACTTGCACATGGATAGTCTCTGATGCTTCGTGCTTTGCCACCAACCTGGAGGTGTGGGTATCTTTGATGAATATCGATACTCCCCCTCCTTTTGTGGTTCGGTCCAAGTTTTGGGGCCGAAAAGCATGGTATGAGGTAACCTGGTAGTGCTGGGGTGCTCTCGGGAGCCCTGAACCAGGTTTCTGTTACTGCACAGATATCGATGTTCTCCATGCTAAGGAGAGTTTCGAGTGCGTGCATCTTGAGGTTTAGACTTCTGGCGTTGAGTAGCATTACTCTTAGTTTCTTATCCCTTGTGATACCTATGGAGGTGGGTTTGTCTTTTGAGCCTTGCCTAATAAATGCACTATGGGGGTAGCAAGAGCCTTTGCCAATATCCGAAAGCCCAGGGGTGACAGGTGCAAGCCGTCCCTAGCGAAGCATCGTGGCTTGTCGAGCATATCATCCCAAGCTGACAGGCATTGGATCCCCTTTGAATGACACCAGTACTTAAGCCAATTGTTGAAATTGATCATCTTGTCTTCATATTGTGGCATCATTCTTGGTGAGGGTAAGATGCTACTCAAGGTCAGGGTCATACCGGCCTGGGCTACATGCTCAGAGAGCTCCTTTATGTCTCTTTTCATGTAGTCCAGGGAGGTACATCTCAGGTCATTCACACCAGCATGGACAATGACTGAGTCATATTTGTACTTGCCTTGGAGTGACCTGAGTGCTTGTGTTATGTGGCGGATCCTAGCGTCCGACAGGCTGCTCACCGTGACCCTCTCCTTGTTCAGCCTGGTGAGCGGGACATCAGTGTGCCTGACGATAGAGTCACCTATTACAAGTTTATCAGGTGTGTTGTTTAGTCTTAAGGGCTGTGACTGTTCGGCACACTGGCTTTGTGAGATATGTGTTGCACGTGTTTTGTTTTGGGGTAGCGGTTGTTTGGGTGTCTGCTTTGGAGGTCTCTGCTGCTTAGGCAGATCTTTATTTAGAGCCGCACATACTGTAAAGGTTCTGTTGGGCACAAAGCTTTGAAACTCTTTGGTAATTTCATCAGATAAACTTATTTCTGTTATTTATGGGCAAGTAATTGATGGTCAACATTTTTTAATTCTTTCAGTGATCAAGGAAGGTAGCACCAGTAAGCATACCTTATTTTATGTTGTTTTACATTTCGTTTATTAAGGCATGTTGCTGTCAAACATTTACAAGTCTGATGGTAGTGTGAACACCTAATCAATGTTTTGTTGTGATAAAACTGTATCATAGAGAATATCTCTTCTATGTAACCATCTTTCATGCCACGTAAAGCAAAGTACTTATCCTAATCTTTTCAAATATAAATTGGATGAATGGATTTGAAACAGTTATTCGCAGTGGTTTAGCACCCCATAGCCCTCATATTTTGGGGAAACAAGTAAATGTCCCTACATATCCTTATTTTACCCACCTCTGGCTTATTCATACTCAAAATATAAGGGTTAAAAATCTGCCATGAGAAAGTAAGGCTAGATTTAAGGTCCTCACACGTCAATAGTTTAGTAAGTGCCTATGAAGCTGTGAGAGGTTTGTAGTTTGGTAGTGGTCTTCTCTGAGTTTGTGACAACAATAGCATCTATGTAAAGGAAGCAATTGATGTTGTGTAAATTAAACTGGGGTTCATTTAAAAATAGGGAAAATAACAGGTGACTCAGTACTGGTCCTTGAAGAACACCCTTGGAAATGTTCTTCTGCCTGATTAGTACTTGTTGGCACATACTGTAAAGGTTCTGTTGGGCACAAAGCTTTGAAACCCTTTGGTAATTTCATCAGATAGACTTATTTCTGTTATTTATGGGCAAGTAATTGATGGTCAACATTTTTAAATTCTTTCAGTGATCAAGGAAGGTAGCACCAGTAAGCATACCTTATTTTATGTTGTTTTACATTTCGTTTATTAATGCATGTACTGCTGCTATGGTACTGTACTATGGTCTAAATCCATGATATTTGTTATATATATTTGTGTTTTATATATATATATATATATATAGATATATATATATATATATATATATATATATATATATAAATATATATATATATATATATATATATATATATATATATATATATATATTACTCTAAAATTTGAATGTAAATAATTTATTCGAGATTTTTGACCAGGCGACAACTGTTAGCTTCAGGATGATAGTTGTTAGAATGAGATAAGTTGAGTAATTAGTACTGAGTAGGATAATTAGTGAATGTTTAAAACTTAATAATTGGTGAATTATAGAAACTGATGTAAAGGGGTGGTAGAATAAATTGGTATGTAGTATCTGTAAAAAAAAATAAAGTGGATGCTCCATTGAGGAAGCCAATATCTACATAATTTAAGTTGGAAATACATTTTGTTTTGACACCTGTAGGAGCCATTGGAAAACATTAATATAGATGTTTTTAATGGATTGCCAAAACTACTGGGATATATTAATATTTGTTGTCAGTTTTACGGTATTATTGGAGTTTGCTTTACAATCAGCCCATGTCTTGTCTCTTTGTTTAACTTGTATCCTAAGATCAGGAGTGTACCCCAGTTGCTTTTTATCTAGAGATTTATCTAGATCTAAGTGGGAAGAGCTGATCTTGAATGTGTGCCAGCAGATTATTTAAAGTGTTTACTGCAGTAGGAGGATGAATCACAAATGTATTTCAGGGTCCAGTTTATGTTTTTACATTTCAGTTGACATATATCTTTTGATGAATCAGGAATGGAATGACTTGCAATGATTGTAGGTGGCCTTTCAGTAGTTTTCATGGACCTTGTAGTTATCACTGGGCAGGTGGAAGAACAAGCACATTACTTATCATAGTTATTGTTATTACTACATCAAGCAAGGGATCCCTAGTTGTAGTTAAGTTTTGTCTAGCGCCATTCTTTATTATTTGTTTCACATATTTCAAAGACAGATATCTGTTTATGTGACCCTTTTAGCAAACTAGACCAGCCTATGTTGAGGTTATCAACAATTATAAGCTTTTGACTGTTAGTTAGTTTATTGTAGTGTCAGTGGATGTTTTATAACAACACTTGATTGGAGTATGGAATGTAAATAGTAATCGGAAGAAATTTTACTTTACCTCTATCATAATTTATAAAAACAAAAACATTTCTACTATTACTGCTGTTAGAAATAGGTGAGGAAGTCAAACTGACTGTTTTGTTAACAAAGGTCGATTTACTAGCACCTAGCCCTTAACCAGGCCTACAGACAGCAAAGTAATTATATTCATTAGAAATTTCTGGAGAGAGCTAGATGTTTTCTTCTAGCCATCTCAGAATGAAGAGCACAGCAGGCTTATGTCTGGACACCCATGATTCTAAACATGTATGTATTGTTAACACTAAATATATTAATGTATGCTATATCGAATTCATGCGTGCTGGTTGATGAGGGAGATAGATGTTGATTTTTGGATATGAGGTGACCCAGGATTGATGTGTATATCTCCGACTTGCAGAATTAGAAGCAGCAACATGGACATTTGAATGCTAATGGAATGGATAAAGGTGCAACATGGGAGATACAGTGAAGATATTTAATTCTATAGAGAAATGTGACTCTAGTTAGTAGGTGTGCAGAGAAAAAAAAAAGAAAACTGAAGGGCACCAGCTATGGATTTGTATAGCAAATGAGTAGTAATATACAGACATAAATGTAATAGTTTGATAACAGGAAGGAGGTCAGACAAACTGTTATAATAATGGTGCTAATGATGATAAGACACACTGATATAACTAAACTGATTCTTAAATTAGCTGAGATTAGGTACTGTTTGTCACCTGAGTTTGGGATACAATAATTAACACTTTTGTGTGCATATGACAGAAAGTTGGTAACAACAAGTAGGCTTGTAATGAGGTAAGTTGCAGGATGTGGCATAAGAGAAAATGACAGTTGTTTGGAGTTTGAGGGAGGAGTTACTGATTATAAAGGAAATTATGTAGGGTGGGTGGGAATGGAGGTAGAGTAGACGACTGAAGAGAAGTCGCACAGCATGGTAGAGAAAAGAGGTGTTATCCCTGACCATTCAAGCAAATAAGCAATCTATTGATAGGCTCATCTACTTGTTAGGTAAGTTTATTTTTACTTTTACAGCCACAGATTGTTCTTGTGCTATTGTGTTAAGGTTTAAAAAGCAGCACTTTCCTTAAACAAAAGTACCAGCCTACTGCAACATTATACAACAGCAAGGAGGGAGGCACATAAAATAACAAAGCAGATAAAGGAAATAACTACACAAAATAAATTAGAAGACAGAGGGCAAGTGTGTTTGGTGATACCAACCAAGTCTGTCCTGACTGTTTCAGATGCGTGCTGACAGTGACAGTAAAGACTGCCTTACTGGTTAGACTGCATACACAAGTAAAGTAGGCTTTCACTTTAAACTAATTAAACTATCCTTTATGGACAAGGGACACAGTTTACTGTAAAGAAGTTACTGAGAATGCGGAATTCGCTATGCAGATGACTTGAGCCTGCTGCCTTTCCCTTTTCAACCTGAGCATCTTGTTGCAGAAATGAAGACTACATTCTTCTTGGGAGGAGATGTACTTCCAGAAAAGCAGTCACTGAGTGTGTGGAATTTGCTACACATCTGACATATGTCTCTGTGTTTGTGATACTCCTAAAGACAAACATATAATCCTATAACTGTAAATTCACCCCAGTAGTCTCACCAGCATCCCTTCTAGACAGGGACAGCAGATGTTGAGTTAGGTCTGCTAATAGCATCAATACAGCAGGGATATGGGTTAAAAACTTGGCTAGGCTTGTAAGGGCCTCTGGGCCTTTAATCTACTAACTTCCTATGATCCTATAATCCTATAACTCAAGTGTCTTATTGCAGAAACAAAATACTGTGTCCTTCTGAGGATTTTCCTCTGCATTTAAAACATAAATACATTATTCCTAAGTACTACGTCAAGTAATTCACAAATCAGATTTATTAATGTGCTATCGATGAAATAAAAATTGGTTAAATCTACACACTGAGACCAGTCAAAACGTTGGTTGAGAAAATCAATAGTATCTTTAACAATTGTATTAACACTCTCTAGACTTGATTAAACAACTTTTAGATTGATCTCTGTGTGTAGATTTAAACAACTATTATTTCATTACTTTCGATGTTGATCCGTTGTTTACCATAATTCCAAATGCTGAAAGAATAGAAATGAAAAGAATGGATTTATGTTCTACACTTGCCTTTGACAGCACATTGATAAATCTGATTTGTGAATTTCTTAAAGTAGTACTTACAAATAATGTATTTTTAAGATAGGCTATTTAAAAAATGTCAAGGGGTAGCTATGGGTACATCAGTGGTGAACACTTATGCAAACATTATGATGTATACTTGGCAATACAAATATGTTTTAAGTGCAGAGGAAAATCCTTATTTTAGTTGTATTGTTTTTTATTGCAGGTTTGTTGATGATCTTTTTTTAATATGGAAAGATCTTTCACAATTTGAAGATCTTCAATCTTATATATTAGGTACGACTGATTTTTTACGGTTTAAGAAGACTATAAATGAAAATAAGATTGATTTCCTTGATATTACCATAAGTAAAGATCTAACAGGCAAACTAGAAACATCTGTATTGACTGACCCACCAACACAGATGTTCTCCAGGAAGGGATGACACAGATAAACAACTGGTGTCAGAGCCATGAACTAAAACTAAATGCCAAGAAATGCATAATATTATCCTTTGGGAAGTCATCTAGCCCCTGGAAATTATCACATTAACAACACACCCATAAGAGTTGACCAATAGTCAGGGACTTGGGGACACACAGAGGCAGTAATGTAGCCTTTAAACATCTACAGTAGCAAGGAAATCATTCTATGTTCTACAACTTATAAACAAAGGTATGGTATTTAGGTCCAAGGAGGTCATTGTTCTGCTTCATTCGGCATTCATTAGACCTATCACCAAGCACAATGCCCTCTTTGGTATGTACCTAACTAAGCACATCCAACAACTGAAAGGTCCACAGAGGCTCCTCATTAAAAGAATAGACAGCATAAGTAACATGTCCTATGGGTACTGCTTCAGTGTCCAATCCCTGTATTCCTTCTCCTTTGGAATGTTGAGGGTAGATCTGTGTCTGGCATACGAGGCATTCTTGGACCCCACCCTGATGGGCCACCTACATATCTACACCAGAATTACCCATTTTAAAGACTTAAACCTTGCCTGTGATATAAACAGAGCTTGTCGGAGAGACAGGTATGTATCCCAGATACTACCCCTTATCTGGAACAGACTTCTTCTCCATATGAAGTAGAGTTCCTCCCTAAAGCAATTTAAATGTAACTTGGACAACTGGATGTGGAACAGAAAATTCATCCCTGTTTTGGCACCTATGTCTCTAATAGACACCGGTAGCCTGTAAATGGTTCATTTCCCAAGCCCCTGCATATCAATGTTTCATCTCCCAAGCCCCTGCTTACAATTATCAAGGGTACCAGAACTTGTCAGAGATTTGGGCTGTATGGCTAGGCTTAAAAAGGCTCCAGTAGCCATTAGCCTAGTACACACCTGTGAACCTATGAACCTATCTGTGGCCTTTGTATTGGTTCCCTTCAACAGAAGATATCAACTGCAAGATGTTCTTGCTTGCTTTTAAACCTCTTAATGTTCAATGTCCCTACAGCTTCTTGTAACTGCCATCTCTGAATTCTCATTCATCTGCTTTGGGGCTGCTGTCCATCTCCTGGGAAAAACTGGAGATACTGGTCTGTTGTCCTCTTCTCGTATGTGAGTCTGCAGCTGTAGTAGTCACTGCTGTGGCAGTTCTGCAAGTACCACTGTGGAGAATATTCAGAGTGTGTCAAGACACACCTCTTTGACAGGGCTTACAACTGCCACATAATGTACATGTCGTTAATGTACTATAGCTTCAAGACGGCAGCTGGGATTTGAGTCATGTGACTTTGAATGGAATCTACAATATTCAGTACAGTGTTAAACAGTGAACAGCATATTTTTGTACCTGTTATTGTGCTATTCTAGATTATACAGTGAAAGCTAACCTGCACACCAAAGCATGATCGCAGTGCAGTGGGGATAAGGGAATTTGCCCATACCCACAGAACTGCAGCCTCGAAGATGGTATATATAATTTGCAGGGGGTGTGGGTACACAGCAACTTCTCACCTTGCAAAAAGCAGGGCTAGTGTTGCTTTTTGTTGTTTTTGATAGTGTGCACTTAAAGCAGTTGTGCTCAATAATTTGTCATTCGATATGTTGCTTTTTCAATAAAGCAACATACACTCATATGTATATATCTATACAAACGTGTATGTATATATATATATATATATATATATATATATATAGAGAGAGAGAGAGAGAGAGGGCAAAAGATCTCTGTCTATCTATAGATAGTCATGTGACTCTGAATGGAGTCTACAATACAGATATACAACTAGAGAGAGAGAGATATATATGTATATATATATATATATATATATATATATATATATATATATATATATGGGTCCTTTACACCTTACTGAATGTGCATATGTTCAAAAAATGTAAAGGGAGATTTTTTTATGAATGTCAGTATTATTGAACATCTGTATTATCTAATGTCTGTTTTGATGAAACAGTTAAGGGATTTGTGTTTGGGTGGAGGTGAGTGTTCATGTATTGGCACATTAGAATTAGAGGAGAGATGTAGTGTGAGTTTTTGTGGGTTTGTATGCAGTGCAGTGGTAGTGCTACTGAAAGGGTTTTTCTAGGGTCGGGTGTAGGGTTAGAGTTGGGGCAGGGTTATTGTTAGGGTCAGTGTCAAATGGGATTAACAGGTATTACTAAGGTGGTATTTCTCCATCATTGCAGTCATTCTGTGTTTTTTAAACATATGTTTCAAAGTAATATCTTACATTCATACTGGAAGTGGAAAGAGTTATGTGCTATTTATTATTCAAATTTCATGCTATTTAGATGCCCAGATTTTTCACTAGATGCACCTACTTTTCATTTTTTCTTTGTACATATTTTCAGTGTATGCAGGTTGAGAGACATGCTCACAATAGTAATAATAAAAAATGCATGTAGTTCATGTACAGGAAATGTTGTTGACTGTCACATGCTTTATATAAAAGCTGAGGTAATGATCCCACAATTAATGATTGGTGTTCTCAACAATGTGCACAGTATCATAAGTTCAAAAAGAGAGAAGTTGATATTACATATAGATGGTTTCTTTTACTTATTGGAAAAAGCTGTGACAGACATGAGGTACTGTGCTTGCAAACTAAAATTAAATGGAAAATATAGGGGGCGAGCAGTAACAGTGTCTGGAAGTCAGGTATAGTGAGGTGTTGCAAAATCCTCAGAACATCAACACCTACTTGACTAATGTGAAGTAAAGACTTATGAAGTCTCAGCAACTTAAAGTTGTCGTGACCCGAGATGCTTCCCGCATTACTGTGGAAAACATTATGGCTGTAACATCCACAAAAGCTGGCACTATTCTTTCAACTCATAAAGCTATGATGCAAACGATTAACCAACTTAGACAACAGCAGTTTGCCAGTATGCCTAGCAATGGACTAAGTAATCTTCTGGCAAATGAAAACGGTGAGTTTATAGCAAAGAGTTAGGTGTGAGTCAGAGTTCAAATTCAATTTAGAGTCTTAGGTAAGGTTGATTCAGCAAAGCAGGGGAGTATCTGTTGCACTTAGTACATACAGTAATTTAGCAGATCTGACAAGTGGTACAATTTGAATTATGGGCGGTACCTTTTTAACTAAAGGTACCAAATATAAACAGCTGTACAACAGGCACACATTTATTAGGTACTATGTTATAATGAAGGTGTTTCCTATTGTGTTTGCCTTGATGTCCAGAAAATCTTTTAAAGCTTACATTGTGCTATGACAATGTCCTATAATTTGTTATGTAGTTGTAATTTACAACTAGCATTAAATTTGCACTATATAATTTTGAGCCAGCAGTATTAAAAGTATTGTGAAACATGTGAGCGGAGTAAGTTATGTTATTTTTATTTCACTCTGAACATTTGACAGAAGATACAAGTGCTTGGTTTACCTAGGTTGCATGGATCATCTGGTGATTTTCAACTGTCTGTTAAGTTAATGCAGGCATTAGATTTTCTAACTACAGAAAAAGAAAGTGATGCTTTTGTACAATTAGACTTCCCTGCTGAAACTGCAAGATTAATTAGTTACTTTGAGGAGGCTTATGTTTACAAGAGCATGCTAAATTTGCATCTAGATGAACTGTGCATTCTAGGTTTCCAGACACATTTCCAATATGTGTATAGAATGTTTCTGATTTAAATGCAATGTCTTTGCTGCTCATTCAGAACTGTTTTAAGGCACAGCATAGACATCTGAGGTGCCTGTTGGGTAAATGTATTATGTGTTATGACAGCATTAGTTAGAGAATAAAGCTGACGGGATGAAATATGGAAAAAATTGTCAGCTTGGATTCCTCGGTCTCCCCCCAAACATGTAAGTTAATGAGAGAGCAGACTATTTCAAAAGAGTATTAAATAATAGGGTTCATATAATGTGGATACCTTCCTTTACGCAATAGCATTAAAATTGAAGCTGTGGCTGCTATTACCATGTCTTCAACAATGTATGTATTTTCTTATTATATCATTAGATTATTTTGTTGACATTTGCATCGCAGATATAAATTCCATTGGTGAGCATCTTAGCAGATGGTGAACTTCTTTGCAAAAGGTGTAATTGGTGTCAGATTTCAGGACTGTGGACCTGTTGTGCTGTTTTTGTTATTTTATCATTTCATGGTGATATTCATCATGTGCATGCATTTGAATTATGCTGTTGGATACCTTTATCACACTCGCAAGATTTTATATGTGGGTTCATTGCTTCACACATTTTGTTTAACAAAATGAACTTCAGTGCTAACAGTTTTCGGTACTGTTTGCATTCAACAGTATAGCTTCAACTAATTCATGTTTAATGTAATAGACATTTGACTAAACACCATAAATCCATTTTATATATATATCTTTCTGTACATATATCTGTAGGGGTGCAGTCACACATACATATACACATATTCACGTGTGTGTGTGTGTGTGTGTGTGTGTGTGTGTGTGTGTGTGTGTGTGTGTGTGTGTGTGTGTGTGTGTGCGTGAGTGTGTATGTGTGTGTGTGTGTGTGTGTGTGTGTGTGTGTGTGTGTGTGTGTGAGTGTGTGTGCAGTTCATTTTTCTGAATATTCATTTGTTCAACCAAGTAAACTGCAGGGTAGTTTGTGCAAATGTTTGGTTTAGCAAATGTCAGTTTTACTGAATATATCTTTTGTGGAAAGAGGTAAGTGAGTTTGCATTAGAGGTGGGAGTGCATCTGCAAGTGTTTGCAGGTTAGAGTAAGAGTTAAGTAAGGGGATAGGTTTAGTGTACGTGTGATTATTTACAGGTTCAGTTTTAACTAGGGTAAGGTAAAGGGATGGATTTAATGTGTGCACAAGTATTTATGAATTAAGGTTAGAGGAAAGGGATAGATTTAGCGTATGCGAGTGTTTGTGATTTAGGAATAGAGTAATGGGTTAGATTTAGTGTTGCACATGTATTTGTGTGTAGTGGAGCAATGGATGTCTTGTGCAGTGGTAGTGTTGTGAAAGAGCTTTTCTAAGGTAAGGTCTATTGTTAAGGTTAGGCCCGTGAACATGGTTAGGGCTAGGGTTAGTATGCATTACTAAGGTGGTGCAGGGGTGCATACTCTCCTGCCAACCATTGTAATGCTTACTAACCCTAACCATAACCCTGCCTGCTGGAAGAAAAGGAAAGCAGAGATAGGTGAGAAATGGCAAAGAGGCCAGTACAGATACTGTAAAATGGAATTGCTCACAGGAAGACATAGCACCAGATACACATGGATAACATCAGAGTGGTAAAAACCTAACAACTGCAATATTATAGTAATAAAAAGCCTTACCGAATCTCTGGCCAATGGGGAAGTGTCAGATGACTAGGAATAATTAGTTAATGTGTCCCCTTGTTCAGCAAAAAATCACCAGGGCAACTCTAAGCAATTGTAGGGCAGCTAGTCTAACAGAAGTGGGAACAAATGTAATGAAGAGGATCATTACCTTCAAGACCAAAACCAGTTTAGATTTACTGCAAAAATGAGCTGCCTATCAGAACTATAGTCCTCTGACTGGGTAACAGCATGGCCGAATGAAGAAGTGCTGCTTGATGTGGTCTCTCTGGACTTCAGTAAGACCTTTGACTTTGTGTCATATTGAATACTGCTTGGTAAGCTAAAAGAGCTGTGCTTGGCAGAGAAATGAATGATTTGGTTTTGGGACTGGCTACAAGGAGGAACCCAGGATAATAATTAAGAGAGGTTTCTCTCATGTGTGAGGGAAATCACAAAAAGAGTGTCAAGAAAATCAGTGTCAGAGTCCTCACTATTAAATACATTGAGCTATGTTACATTGGAGAGGATGATCAGCAAACTGAGCTTATACACAGATGTCTCTAAAACAGGGGTCACAGTCCTGTATAGAGAAAAGGCCTGTAAAGGAACTTGGAATTCTTCTACAGGCAGACAGATAGGCGGCAGATAAGATGTTCTATCTAATAAATGAAAGTATCTCAATTCTGGGTGCAACCTAAAAATCACATATAAATATGGAAATGCTAAACTATGAAAGAAAGAGGCAAAAAAGGAGATAGCAGTTATCAACACACACCTGTCCTGGGCCATTAGATAAGAGTAGATATGGTAGCAAGAACAAATAAGGCCCTGTTGAGCTGTATTTCATTGGGCAAGATTCCAGAGATAGCGAAATGATTCACTATGTCATAGACTGCTAAGATAGCATTTAGAATAGTGTATGCATTTCTGGAGAATTCGTTAAGAAAAGGATATAAGAAAATAATAACAATACCATTTGTTAACCAGGTAGGCCCACTGGGTACAGCACAATACATTTTCAGGGGACACCTGGCAGTAATATCTGGTTAAATGATTTGCTCATGGTCGGTAAAAGTAGGCTAAGGGAATCAAACTCTGTACCAAAGGAACTATAGTTTACAGCCTTAACCTTCTGTGCTAACCATCAGAACCCTCTGGGCCATCTGTCAGCTGCAAAAACCTTGAAAGAATCCAGGGCAAAGCTAAAAATGGCATCGAGGGAAGATGGAAAAGAACAGAAAACTGTCTGAAACTGGTGAATTTGTTTTTTGTCAGACACTATGAGAAATAAAGAAAGAGAGAGAGAGAGAGAGAGAGAGAGATTGAGAAAGAGAGAGGCTATAAAAATGCATAAGCTATGACATGGAAAAAGTGAATGTGTAGAGCTGTGGTATACAGGTGAATGATAGAGGAACAGCTGTTAGATGCAGGTGAAGATATGTACTTTAATATGAACTTAAGAAAGATTTTTTTCATAGAGAGCAGTATGGAATCTTGGAGCAGATTGACTGAGAAGAAAGCACTGGATCACAAAAGGTTGAGCAGTCCTGCTTAGGAGAAGGAGGTGCCAATGGAAGACAAGATAGGCAAATGTTCTCCCTTCTGCCACCACATTATGCAGTATATAATGAAAAAAAGCATTTCCTTATATCCAAGCTAAAAATCATATTCCACTGTTTCAAGATCATGCTCCCTGGTACTGCCTTTTTTAGCTTATTACCTCCATGCATACCTCACATGGATCTGTGAACCCCCACAATGTCTCCCATTTCCCTCCTTTTTTTAAATGCAAGTAATTATAGCTCATACAATCTTTTCTCACATATCAGTTCCTTTATTCTATTCATGTCAAGTTTCTGATTAGATGCATGTAAGTAAGATTGCATGTTTCATGCCTGTTACCGGATGTATCTATAACAAAACGTATCATCCTCTATAGTGACCAGTATAACCCATTCTACTTCCCAACCTGCAGACTTTAAAATAGGTACAAGGGCCCTTAAAAGGTAGTTCAGCCAAAAAATTAGACATCTAATTAGCAAAAACTATAAATATAAAATAGTGCATACCTCTCCCTGCTTCCAACAGGAATGTCGGGTACCACTCAGAAATGTGTTTACAAAAACAGAGCAACAAAAATGATGCAAAAATATAAGCACACTATCAAAGAGACAGTGTAAAATCTATAGATTTTAATGAACTGTATTGCAAAACTCTGCCATACAAGGTCATTTATTTTTGTTTCTAAAAAAGGAGATGTAAGATATGTGTCCAGTTTCAGCCCTTCTTCAGGGGTTGGGGGTGGCGTAATGGTTAAAGCATTTCCTTTCAGACACAAGGTACAGGATTTAATTTTCACCTTTGGGAAGCATGCTTAAAAAGGCCACTGGGGTCATTAGCTTAGTTGTTGTTGTTGTGTCTTTCGGCTTTTCCCGGTTAGGGGTCGCCACAGCGGAACTCTGGTCCGCTAATGATTGGCAGTAGATTTGTACGTACCGAGCTGCCAGCTCTGATGCACAAAGTTCAATGAAGGTACACCCATTCACGGGGTCATTAGCTTAGTAATTACCTATAAACTTAAATTATCTGCACCACTGGTATGTTGGTAATATAGTGCAGTTTTCTGTATACTAGACAGCCTCTGAAATCATGTGTAATGAGAGAAATTCAGAAAACTTGTGAAAGAGCCCATGCAAACAAGGGGAACATGCAAACTCTGCACAGAAGGCACCCCAGGCAAGAATCAAATGGGGGAACCTCTTGCTGTAAAGGGACAGCACTATCCATTGCATCACTGTGGGCCATCCTATTTGGATACATTTATATCTGACATCAAAAGAAGTTCAGCAACTTTAAAGCAAGATTAATTTGGTAATGGGCATGATGGGGGTGAATGGTGACATATTTTGTTCATGATATCTGAAATGCAGCCTCCACTGAAAGTTAATAAGATAACTGCCTTACCTAAATTTCTGTGAAACTAATGAACAGGGAACTATTAGGTTATGTCATGGCAGATCCTAATCATGAGGTAACCATGCTTCTCGGCAAATGCAAAGTAAGATGTGAAACTACCAGATAACAGACATAAATGAATAATAACTGACTGATCATTGTCTTATTGTCTGAGTTGGTTTCTAAATTGTGTGTGTATACATATATATATATATATATATATATATATATATATATATATGTATGTATATATAAAATTTACTATCAAAAGATAGAATTAAAGTTTGGCGAACATGGGAATATCGACTGGCTGTTGGTCAATTTCCATGTTGCCAAATGTTAATTGAGCAAGAGTCTGTGCCACTGTGCATTCGCTGATAGGAGCTCGATGTTATGAGTAGAGATCGCAGTACAGTGCGGATTGGGAAATTCATCCCTTTCCTCACTGTAATGTAATCTTGGAATTGGAATTCCAGGGTAGGAGCCAGACTTACCTTAGCCCCTATATGGACATCCTGTTCAATATTCGATGTAAATGTTGAATTTGAGGAATTCGTTCATCAGAGTCAACATTTACACCTTATTAGTATGCATGGATTTGGGTCTATATTAGAACATTGAAGTTTCAAAAGTTCGAATGTTCTAATATCGAACCCTATTCAGTGAAAGCTGAAAACATCGAACATACAGATCAGCAATTTTTTTCCTAGGGAAAATATTTGCTGTTCCAAAACACATACACACAGCACAAGCACACCAAACAAACAGCAATCCATACACATACACCTAAAATCTTACACCTAACCCTACACTAAACTATACACAAACCACTAACTATTCACTTACCTTAATCCACACCCTAACCCTAAGGTCCGTCACTATCACACACTCACCTCACCCACACCCCAAACCTAACTCAACTACCCTGCCCTAACCCTCACATCCACAGAATCGCACACTTACCTGACCTGCGCCCTAACCCTAACTCACCAAACCTGCCCTAAGCCTAACGTCCACACAATCGCACACATACCTAACCCGCGCCCTAACCCTAACTCACCTAACCCGCCCTAATCCTCACGTCCACACAATCGCACACATACCTAACCCACACCCTAACCTTAACTACCCTAACTTGCACTCAATCGCACACTTATCTGAACCCAACCCGTAACTTTCCACCACAGCACTGAAAATACCAAAGCAACAGAAACAGACAATTGAATTCTTTCCCTAGGAAAAAATTAGGTTT
Organism: Protopterus annectens; assembly: GCF_019279795.1. NCBI lineage: Eukaryota > Metazoa > Chordata > Ceratodontiformes > Protopteridae > Protopterus > Protopterus annectens. The sequence continues at coordinate 288,638,293 of NC_056740.1, forward strand.
TCTGTTCCTTCAATATTTTCAGCTTTTGCTGAATAGGGTTCGATATTAGAATATTCGAAGTTTTGAAACTTCGATGTTCTAATATAGACCCCATGGATTACAGTTTTTGTTTTTAATGTTGAGATTTTGATAGTAATTTTATATATATATATATATATATATATATATATATATATATATATATATATAGGAAGTTTGAACAACATCATCATATGAGAAGCACATGGATGCCATTTTGTGAAAAGCAATAGCTCCACTGATTTAAGCGTCCATAAGTAATACACATAACAACTAATTTAAAGTAACATTATTCATTCCAAGCTAAAATTAAAACTAGCAACAAAAATTGATGACTATTTCATTACGATTAATTGTAACATGATGAAAATTGCATCCTTAATTAAAAGTAAAGGGGATGACTCTACTAGATCTTCTTTTTTCATGCAGATGATAAATTATGTGAAAACAATTACTAGCTGATCAATATCATGATGATTACAGAATTAGTGTATATATGGAGGGAGAAAGTAACTTAATTCTTCAGAAGAGAAGATTTTGTGACATGGTGATGAAACCTTCTAAGCAGCAATCAAAATGACTGCGTGTTTCCAGGAAGCTCCCGCATTTCAAAACAAAAACTATCAGATCTAATAACTATTAACCTGAAAAGAAAAAGAGCCTCTCCTTGCACTGCAATATGTGAACTGTAAAACAATATAAAGGAAGTTAAAGAAACATTACTGGGCATGAAAATTCACATAAAAGAATGTGAACGTAAATTTCCATCACTAGAATATTGACTTTCTTTGAGCATTTGGCTTACTAAAAGTAGCAACTTTATCACTAGAGGAATAATCTAGAAAATATAGCTTACTAAGAGGAAGCCCATTTGAAGAGTATATGAAAAATATAATAAATGCCAAGCTGTGCAGAATATCTGTATGCAGATAGCAGTCTTGCCTCTGCACTGATCAGTCACACCCCCATTAAATGACTTAACTTCTTAAACAGTTTCTGTAAAGGTGATCAGAGAACATCATGTATTTAATGTTCAGACAGCAGCCACAGGATATAGGAAATGTGTCATAGAATAATTATAAACAGAATTTCCAAGCAGACCTAACACATAGAGTTATAATAGACTGAAAAATGGCACCAAAGATTCAAAAAACATATACAAAGATACATAATGTTCAAAATGGTGTACCACACTGCACTTCCTTTTATATGGAATGACACTGACCATAAAGCATCTTACAGTGAACAGTTAACACAAATCTACACAACATATTTAAATGAAGGAGGATTTTTGGAGCCATCTTGATACTAATTTCCTACTGAGTTGAAAGCATTGTGGAACTAACATTTACAGTGTTCCTCTAATATGACTGAAAAAGGGTCTATATTGAATTTTCGAAAGCTGACAATGTCGAATCTGACATTGTCGGCACGAGAATAGTGAAACTGCAGAATGTCGAAGAAGTAAATGGAAATCTCCATAAGGGGAGATTTCCAATTACTTCAATGTAGTGCAGCCTCGGAGTTGGTATATTTAAGTAGTGGGGGGTGTGGGGGGCACAGCCTCCCACATGGGGGGTGCAGCAGGGCTTGCACCCCTGCCTACATCATTTATTTATTTATTTTTTTGGAATGTTCGATGTTTTAACAGTTCGATCACTAAGAGTCGAACTTTAGTGATTCATACTGTTAAACATTCGCTGTTCCAATATAGACCCACGGAAGAAGCCTTACTGTGATGTTTTCTGAAAGACATACTTGTCACATTAATTATGAGCAAACCAACTAAGTTATGCAATGATATCTGGCTGTTATATAAACTGATGTGACTTTTAATAATATCGCACTACTTCTGTAGTCAAGTGGTACTACATTTCTCATTGACAAACAGCAAACCAAGATTAGCCTTTTCTTCCTTTATGTGGGTACAGAAGGCCTACTCATAGCGTAAGATACAACTTGAAATCATGTAGCTGATTTAGAACAGATGAATTTTCTTAATGGCAATTAATTAACTACCTAGCCACCCAGCAGTGTAAACCTTTGCTTGAGATGATCGTAACTGTGGAAGTGATATCCCAAATGGGAAAAGGGATTATGGATGGATGGATGGATGGATGGATGGACTGCATTTCATTTGGATACATTCTGGCATAACCCACTGACATAATTTTTATAACGCCAGAAAAGAGTATCAAATAAGGATTAAATAAAAATTTGTGCTACCTAACATAAATCTCCTATCCATATACAATCGCTTATATATATATATATATATATATATATATATATATATATATATATATATATATATATATATATATATATATATATATATATATATATATATATATATATATATACATATATATGTGTGTGTGTGTATGTATACCATTAATATACAAAACACTTATTGTCGATAATGTCAACGGCAGAATGTCACTGACATGCACATGCAATGAGATACAGCCTTGGCACATGCTATCTTTTACTTATAAAAAATACAATAAACATCATATGAGCAAATGTTTCAACCCGGTGAATTTGTGTAGTCTCTCAGACCTGTCAGTCAATTGCCTAGTCAACCATATACAATCAGCTGGACAGCTGTTGACCTAACATACATTTAACTTGTTCACTTGCATCCATATATGTGTGTATAAATATATCTATATATATATATATATATATACACACATACACACACACACACACATAGCCAACAGTACACTCTCCACCACCAAAAAAAAAATTATGCCCACCTATGATTTATTAAGTCTGGTTAATCCACTAATATCACATCTATATACTTGCTTAATTTATGGCTCCATTTAGTAAATTGCTTATGATTATAGATTTTAATCCCAGATGAAAACCTACAGTAATTCACATTGGTTTCTTTCTGAAGAATGACATGGATTCAGGAGACACCACAGCATTGAATGACACCATTATGATTTACCAACACCATGTGAAAAAAAGATGGATAAACACCATTTTAATGAAGTAGTTTTGATTTTGGGAACGCCTATTGATAGATCCTGGTTTGTTTACTGCTTTCCTACCAATCAGGTTCATAGGTTCATAGTTGTTTACTAGGCTAATGGCCCTGTAGCCTTTACATGCCTAGCCCAAAAGAATTGCCCAGGCACCATGCCACCCAATGTTAGTTCACAGTGCCCCTATCCAGTAGGGCAACTGGAGTGATCCCTGGGGTAAACTTTCTGATTTTTTTAAATATCAAATTAGGGTGCATCTATGCACTTGGTTGATGCATACTGAGATGTAAGCCAGTAGCTATATAACTGTGCTTACCCCCTAGAGCCCACCAGTCTTTCTTTGCTATTCTAAGAATTCAGAGCTCGATCCTTACCCTCACTGGTGAAGTACTGCATTTCTATGCCTGTGTATCATTATAAGTGTCTGTGTATTCATCAAATCAATAGTCCACAGTGTCATTATTTGCACTATTTCTCTCTGGGAAAAGTTGGGTGTTGCCAATTGCACTGGTGCCACTTATCCAGTCCAGTTACTCAATGCCAAGGGGGGAAGCTGTAAGCTTACTTCAGAAAGATGGCCTTGTCAAAAGATCCTCACATGAAGACTGCTGTTAGAGTCCTGTTTGTACCCCAAGAAACAGACCAGAGTATTACCTCAAAGACAAGCAATATGAAACCATATCCTGGTCTGAACCTCCTTAAGATAAGATTGATATGATCAGCCTGATTCCAGAAATGAATCTGATTATGGATTGGTGTACTTTGAACTGTTTTTTTCAATTAATGTGGGTCAGCCAACCCTAGCTGAATGATAGAGCTCGTGTCAAAAGAACTGAACATTAAAGAGACATTTAATATCTGGTGAGAATTTGACTAAGACAGACAGATAGACAGATAAGTAGCATTAGGGACTTTACACCGAAATCTATTCTGGGGCCTGCATAGGTCTCTCCCTTTCCAACTCTGCCCTTTTCTAGTAAGCAGTCCAGCTTCAGTTCTTAAAACAATCATGCCTAGTGCCAAACTGTTATCCAGTCATCTCCATTCTTGTGCAAACCTATAGATAGTTGGGATCATGATACTCTCCTGCACTCTGGGTCCTACAAAAACTCAAGAGGATTTCAAGATGACCATGTCCCTGGCAGACATGAGTTCCCTTGCATCTACTTCTTTCTCATATGACTCATCCTTCAACGATGTCATAAAATTAATGAAGAATAGCTCAGACTGACTTTGGGTCCCCATGCCTGATGGAGATTCTGGGGAAGAAAATCAAGGAACCTTTGGTCATTCTGCTGCTGGGAGTCAGTAATTACCTCATTATATCTGAGTGACGCCTCCAGGTGCATCTGCAGTTAACTCCTACTGATGCCTCTAGGCATCAAATATTGCTTGTTCATATTTGTATCAATAATTCTAAAACCATGCTATGTACAAGGTTTAAAAAGATTTCATCTTAAAGCTTACACAATGGCAAACTCAACTTCATTAATACGTGACCTCTGTCTAGTACAGGTAAATAGATATTAACTGTTGTTTTTATGATATTAATTTCTATCAATATAATGTTGTATTTTTTTCTAAATATCGCAACAAACAAGTAACAGAGACAGAACACCTTAGCCTCATATGAAAGCTCTCAGCTAGATGAATAAAATGCTGCTGATGGTATGTGTGTAACTTGAGTGGTTGCTGAGATATTGTAAGTTGTTTACAAAATATTACAAATGTTATTGTTATTATGTTTACTGTGACTTATACAATTCTGTTTATGACCTAGGACCCTACGAATGCTACCACTATAAAAACAGTTTGTGCTGAAGAGTTTTCCATTTATACTCCTTTCATAGCCATTATGGCTCCAGAGATATGAAAAGTTGTTTGAAATGTGAGGACATAATTTGATTCTGTCAAAAGGCTTAGGCTCCACCCACTGGAAGTTACAGTGCAGACTTCCTGAGCTCCTTTGGAGTGAGTGAGTTAAAGATGTTTTCTGCGCATTCTAGAGTCATTATAGTTTTGTCCTATAAACCTAAGAAAGACACCTGAGAGGTTAGGCCAACTAACTAAGCATCCTTATTTTAATTCTTTTGTAGTGTTTTCAGTACCACATATCTCACAAAAACTACATATTTTTGCCAGAGTACCACCGGAAAAGAAGGACAGGGATTTGATATGCATGACAAGATAATCTGCTCCCCTGTCATATTGAGAACAGGACCCTCACATATTCGTCTTGCCTGTCCCAGTTCTGTGTCTACCTTATGAGGAAAGTTTTGGATAAGCTTCATGACCTTCCAGAATCTGGGCTGAAGGAGAGCCTTTGTGTATCCTGTTCATAGCTTCCCCAATGGGATCATACCACATATTCTACTGTAGTTCGGACTCTGTTAATGCCTCAACCAGAGCTGCTGGTATAGTGTTTAACTATGCAGGATGCCATGGTTGAAACTATTCTTACTCAGGGAGGAGCTCAAGAATAATCCTAGATGACAATGTTTGAAGACTTACTCCTTGACCAATCTGTCTGGGACTTGATCAATGATCTCTTTAGCAGAAATCATTACCCTGCCTCTTTTGATAGACCATAGGAATCCCTATTACCACTGAAACTCTTTTCTTGATTAGACCTTGAAGGCCCTAGAAAAGCAAAAGTCCTCCTTCACATCCAAAAAGGCACTTGAGAGTAAAGATGTTCTTGCCTCCTACTATATTAATGGAGTCAGACAGTGTGATGGCTTCCCCAGTGGTCTTGTTATAATCCTAATTTCAGTCTTGTACTGACCATTGGGAAGCTGTTCTTCAAGGATACCCAAAATTGGAAAGGAATCACAAAGGAGAAAAGGCCAGATTCTGCTGCTGAAATGAGACATAGAGATTGTACATGTGTTGGAGGATATATGGATGGGAGACCAGCTCTTCAAATCCCAGATGGGAGACTTTATTTTTGTCTCATTCTGGTTTCAGAAACTAAAGAGCACATCCATAATATTCAGTTCAAAATGGTTACCTTAAAAGGGATTATTTCATTTTTCTTAAAGAATGCTTGAGTAATATTTCTGAAAAAGACATGCATTTTGCCACTTCAGTATTTTGGGATCAGCACAGGACAGTCTTCCAGTTTCTTCTGGGTGGGCATAACTTCCATACAAAGTGTGTATCCTGAACCTGCTTATGCTCGTAACCAGTACTAGTGAAATTAGCAACCTTGTTGTTGTTGTTATTGTTGTCTGATGATCTTTCCAATAACTCCTTAATGTTTCTATTCCTCTTATAAACAAAAAAAAAAAAAAAAACAGCCGCATTGGAATTGTATCCCCTAAATCTGGAAGGAACCTTAACACATCCCAATAATGTTTAATAATTGCCTGCAGTGCTCATAGTCTTTGTTATGGTGATAGCTTTGGAGGACAAAACTTTGCAAGAGAAGGGTCTCTTGGTGTTCTCTTAACTGGACAACTGCCTTCTCATTGCCTTATGAATGGAAGATCTGGGGGCAGCTCTCTTTTGGATTCTACCATGGGTGTAGTCAATAGGGGTCAACATATATTGGAAGAAGTGCTCAGTTATTCCAGTTTTGAGAAAGTCTTTTATCATGGTGCAGCTGGACACACACTTCAGTTTCAGTTATTTATTCCATTGAAAAGATCTTAAGTCATTGTGTCATCCTCTTAGGTAAGAAAACATCACAATGTCTAGACTCAGTCTCTGCTACACCATCCGGGCTTGATGGCTTCTGTAAAATTTACTGTGTATTTCCATATTTGAGAATAGGGCTATTGGAATGGAATGCAAAATATAATTTTCCCCAAAGCCTCCATGCACTCAAGGACCTGCTACTGGAATTTGACCCCCATCACCAGGTCCTGGAGTGGTGGATAAGCCTCACAAATTGTTTTGATGGGCATTCCCTTTGTGCAGCTAAACATATCACAGATCTTAACAATGGGTACATTGCTTTTGAGCTAGGGACCTCATGCAGGTCTTCAAATGATGCAGGGAGTTAATTACCAATATATACATGGTTCTACATCACCCAGCTGGATTTCAAAGCAGTAATCATGACCCTGAATGGCTTGAAAAAAGCAGCTGCTGCCACTGTTTCTTCTCATCTGGTGAACCAGTCCATTCTGTTACTTAAACAAGCATCATGCCTTACACACAGAAATGGTAGACATCTGAACCATAGGCAGGGCCATCTGACCCTTAGAGGTTTACATTTCTGAGGAGGAGACCAAGCTGGTGATTGCTCTGAGCTAGGCTTTGGTTTCTCTGTTGGAGCTTCAAATTCAGAAGCTATGTCTGCAGAGTCTTTTGAGTTTAAGGAATTACAGAGATTAATATGTTTTTCACTTGGGAGAATGAGGTCCTTCACTCCATCTGCATGGCTCAACCAGAAAATGGGTGGGGGTGGATGAATTCTCTCTTCCATGGCATAGGAGATTCCTATATACATTCCTGAAATTTTCAATGACTGCATACCTCATCATAAAGTTCAAGCAAGAAAAGTAAAAACTCAATCTCAAAACTCCTTTGAGGCCAAGAAGGAAATGATTTCAGGTTTTAGGGTTATTAATAGCATAGGAAATCCTCTCAGTTGTAGCTGAAAGTGTCTTCCATGGTTGAGGGAACAGCTGGGCCAATCTCAGGACTTGAATATAGGCTGTCACTCCTTTCCGGTTTCTAGCAGTGATCTTTGAGGTGATTATGTCTGCTAGTAGTTCTTTTATTCAGAAGGCCTATGAAATCTAGTGGATAAGTTCTTTATTTGAGCAGATTGGTAGCCCAGATATCACTAGGTAGCTAGTCTGTAAACAGTCCTGATGTCCGTTAGACACTTGTATGAACTTGGCCCAAATCAAACCTGACAAAAGTATATATTTCAGCTGTTTCTGCATACCCTGATATTGTGGAGGGTAGGATTAAGTCCACAACCAACTAGTCAAGCAGTCTTTAAGGCAGTACCACATGTCCTGTGTCCATTTAAGACCTCTTCCTCTGCATGAGATTTGGATTTATTTGTAGAGAAGCTAACTTATCTGCCATCTGAGGCTATATCCTTCACATGATGCATGCAAGAGCTTTAAGCTCTAATGTACAGGGAACTGTAATTGGTCTTACTTAAGGATTAGATATCATCATGATTATTCCTGAAGGCAATTTAGGAGATATTCTTGTTCCAGTCATTCATATCCTGGTTTTCTTGGCAGCTATGGCAACCAGGAGGGACAGCACCATTCACAATGTGTTGTACATGAATATCTCAGATATTTATAAATGTAAGAAGACTGGATACATTTTGTCTCCTTTGCTGTGGGGAAGCAAGGGCTGGCAGATTTAAGTGAGACACGTTCAATGTAAATGTTTACCTGCATGATCATCTGCAATCAGTCAGTCATCCATTGACAAATGCTGTAGTCAAATAGTTTTCCATAAGAGGAATGGTAATTTCTGGTCTTCATGTCAGCAACGCCTCAGGTAAAGTCATTTGTGCTGCAGTTACTTGGTGCTTCTTACATACCTTTACCAAACATTATTGTCTCCATTCAATTACAGGGAGTTACAACACATTTAGAAAATCAGTTTTGCAGGATTCAGCCATCTGAGCTTGGTGATTCTCCAGTTTTTTCATTCTTGGTAGCAAACATTTGGCACTCAAGACAACAAGCAATGCATCAAGGAGATTCTTCAGTGTTAAATATAACAGGCAGAGTCTTACTGTACAAGCTGATCTATGAAAGGACCCTTCTTGATGAGTCAGGATTACCATCCCATCATACTCTTGCATGTAGATAGTTCTCCCAGATGCACAAAATGGTCTCCTTTGAAGTACAAATAAAACCTGGAACCACAGCTAACACTGGAATATTCAGGAACTACTCTAAAGCTAGCTTCCTACTATTACGTGATAACCTGGCAAAATTTGAAGTCCCCAAAATTCCACAGAACACTGCTGCCTGCGCAGCACTGTTCATAGAAACTCTATACAAGCATGTTAATCACTGCATAGAGGCAGCTGTACCCACCAGAAAGAAGTACTGAACTAACTCAAAAAACAAGCCACTCTGGTGGAATCATAACATCAATAGACTGTATAACAGAAGGAAATAATCATGGCAAAAATTAGAAAGTGCAGCACCTATCAGAATGAAATCACCCTCATCAAACTAAACAAACAGCTCAGAGAACAAAAAATTATACCAAAGCCAAATTTGAGTTAAATTTGGCCTCCCAAGCCAAGGACAACCACAAGGCATTCTTTAGCTATGTCCACAACCTCAAAGGGGCAATACACAACTGTGTGCAGAGCTCATTCTAAATGGAGCCACCTATACTGAGCCAGAAGATATAGCAAACCTACTGGCCAACAAATTCAGCTCCAACTCTATTCCTCTTTCCCCCTCAACCTTCCCTCAGGTAATACCATCAAATATAACTCTCCCTGCTATCACTAGGGAACAGGTCCTTAATGCTGTTTCTAAGGCCAAGAACACTTCATCAATGGGCCATGATAGCATCCCAGGATGCCTTCTAAATAGCATGAAACATGACATATCAGGCCGTCTGGAATTGTTGTTTAACTGTATCATTCAAACAAGCTTTGTACTTCATGAATGGAGAACAAAAACAGTTATTCCTCTGCACAAAGGTGGCCCATCTACAGAGCCTGAAAACTGCAGACTCATAAGTCTCATTAGTCTCATATGCAAAGCCAAGGAAAGAATTATCATGGAAATGATCAATAACGACATAGAAAATTCCAGACACTGGACCCAACCTGATTTGGTTTCTTCGAGGGCAGATCATGACTACTCGTGGACTTCTTTGAGCTGGTCACCAAAGCAATGGATGAGGGCAAAATGGTCATTTGATACAATACACCACTCAGGTATTGTTGACAAACTTAAGAGGTTAGGTAAAAATCCTTATGTTATCCAGTGGATAGCCAGATGACTCACAGACAGGATCCAGGAAGTTAGTACTGGGGAGTCCACCTCTACAAAGAGGCCAGTCACAAGTGGAGTCCCTCAGGGATTGGTCCTGGTACCATTCCTTTTTGGAATTTACTTCTCTAAAGTCAATACCAGTGTCAATGGCCTTTGACTGACTAAATTTGCAGATGATTGTAAATTAGGAGCTGTTATTGACTCACCCCCCCTAACACAAATGTTTTTCATGAAGGGCTGACACAGATAAACAACTCATGTCAGAGCCATGGACTAAAACTAAATCCCATGAAATGCATAATACTATCCTTTGTAAGGTCATCCAACCCCGGGTAACTATCATATTGACAACACACCCCTAAGAGTTGACAAAGTAGTCAGTGACTTGGGGACACACATTGGCAGTAATGTAGTCTTTGACCATCATGTGTCTACAATACTGAGGAAATCATCTTATGTTGAGCAAATTATAAACAAAGGTATGGCATCTATGTCCAAGGAAGTCATTGTTTCACTATATTCAGCATTAATCAGACCTGTCACTGAGTACAATGCCCCCTTTGGTATGTATCTAATCAGACATATCCAACAATTGGAATGTCCACAGGAGTTCCTCACTAAAAGAATACAGGGTGTAAGTAAAACATCCTACACAGACTGCCTCAAGAGTGGGTATTCTCTCTCCCCTACAAGCTGTCTATGCCTGGTGTACAAGGCATTGTTAGTCCCCATTCTGATGGACCTACTGCATATCTGCAAAACAAACAGCAACATAATTACCCATTCTAAAGACTTAAACCTTGCCTGTGATATAAATAGGACCTGCTGGAGTGACAGGTATATAGAGACTACCCTTCTCTGGAACAGGATCCCCATCCATGTGAAGCAGAGTTCTTCCCTAACCCAATTGAAGTGTAATTTGGACAACTGGAAGGGGAACAGGAAATTCATCCTTGGTTTGGCACCTATGTCTCTAATAGACATAGGCAGCCTGCAAATGGTTCATCTCCCAGGACCCTGCCTGTAAATGTTTCACCCCCTAAGCACTGCTTACACTAATCAAGGGTAGCAGAACTTGTCAGAGATATGCGATGCATGACTAGGCTTAAAAAGGCCCTTGATGTCATTAGCCTAGTAAACACCTATGAACCTATGAACCTATAAGGTATGTTGATCTCAGAGTTAATATCTATGAGCTGCAAGGGTGAGGAACAGTTTCTAGCATTGAGGGGTGAGGGGGCTTGCCCCAAAAAAAAAAAAAACAAAACAAACAAAAAAAAAAACTTTCAAGGAGAACACCAGTTGCTGACATTGATTATTCTGCTTGAGTGTCACTGTTTATTTTTTTTCATAACTACAGTTTGAGCAATTACAGGTCTCAGTGTTATAACAGGGGGCCTTTTTGAACCTATTATCTGCATTATTTTCTCTCTGTTTTTATTATTATTTTCTGTTTTACTTCAGTATTCCTAGGTAAGACTGTAAACAGAACAGTTTGAGCCACCTAGTTACCAAATGAAACGTAAATGAATAAAATCCATCTGCTTTCCATGTGTAGTTGCTATCATGATCTTAGGAATGTGTTCCCTTTTCCTAAAATCTTGGCATCAGACAGAAACGTAATCTTCACCTCCCTTCTTCCTCTGGTTCTGTTTTACTTATGATGGAATGCTCTTTTAGAACTTGCATCCTTCCATGAGACCCAGTCGTCCTCTTAATATTATAATCTGTGGAAGGGTAGTGGTGAGGACCACAACAGTGATAGGGTAGATATTATATCTAGTAGATTCCAAATATCCTGAGATTATCTCTGTACTTATAGGTTCATAGGTTCATAGGCTGATACTAGGCTATCTACCCTAGGGCATTTATAAGCCTAGCCAGAGTTTGTTTGGCTTTTGCCTCCCTTTTAGATTAGTTAACTGTGCCTCTATATATTAGGTCACAGAACATAGCCCTTTGAGGATAGTTTACTGTGCCTCAGTCTAGCAGGGACATAGAAGAGATCCCAGGGGTAAACTTACGATCTCCCATCCACTCGTCAAGATTTCTCTTGAAGAGGGTCAGTGAGGGGCTCTACCTAACATGGATTGGGATTTTTTTCCAGAGTGAGGGGAGCCTCTGGGATATGAATCTGTGCCTCCAGCATGTCCTATTTATTGCTGTGCTGAGGTTTAAGTCCCTGGAGCATCTAGCTCTAAGGGATTTGGATTTCCTGAGGTGGAGCATGTCCATTAATTCTGTGTTGGATATGGCTTTATACGTCAGGCATAGATCTCCTCTGAGTAGGCGGTAAGCAACTGAGTAGAGTTGGAGTTTCTTTAGCCAAACTGCATAGGGCATGTGTTTGAGGCCCTTGATCCTCTTGGTGAGGTAATTTTGGGGTCTCTCCAGTTGCTGCATGTGTCGGGTAAGGTAATTTTGGGGTCTCTCCAGTTGCTGAAGATGTCTGGTAAGGTACATCGCAAATGGGGCATTGTATTCAATTATGGGCCTGATGAGTAGAGGGGCACAATGACCTCTCTTGATCTAGATGTGAACCCTTTCATGATAAGGTGGGCTATATAGAAGGTCTTTCTAACCACTTTGGCAACGTGATTGTCAAAGGAGAGATTACTTTCTACTTGGGTCCCCAAATCCCTAATTACTTCTTCCGTACTTAATGGATTACCACCTATGTGGTAATTTGTGGGCACTTTGTTTTTCCCAAAGGGGATGACTATGCACTTTTTGGCATTTAACTTGAGGCCATGGCTCTGGCACCAGGTATCCATCTCTGTGAGACTTTTTTGGAGGATGCTTGTGTCAGCCGGAGAGTCGATTATGGCTCTCAGTTTGCAGTCATCTGCGAACTTGGTCAGCCATAGTTCTCTCGTGTTAGCCTGTACCTCAGAGAAGTATATACCGAACAAGAGAGGTCCCAGGACTGAGCCTTGTGGGATGCCACTTGTAACTGGTCTAGAGTCTGATATGGCACCTGCAATTCTGATCATGTGGGTTCTATCCTTGAGCCAGTTTGCAACCCATCTTGTGACATAGGGGTTGATATTTAAGCTGGTGAGCTTATTTATGATGCCCGAGTGGAGTATTGTGTCGAAGGCTTTTGCGAGGTCCAGTTAGGCTGTGTGGACTACTTTCCCTTCATCTATGGCCTTGGTAACTGTTTCAAAGAAGTCAACTAGGTTTAAGAGGCAAGATCTGCCCTTAACAAAGCCGAATTGGGCAGGATCCAGTGTCTGGAGGTTCCCAATGTCTTTGTTTATGAGTTCCATGATGATACGCTCCATAGCTTTGCAGACCAGACTAGTCAGGCTTATAGGGCAATAGTTTTTGGGGTCTGTTGTGACACCACCTTTGTGGAGCAGGACCACTGTTGCTGTATGCCATTCTTTGGGTACATATCCTGTAGTAAGGCTGAGATTGAACAGTGACTTTATGTGAGGGTTCAGTCCTTTTTGGAGCTCGTGTAAGACACAGACCAGGACACCATCTGGTCCCACTGATGCTGTGTTTTTTGCTTTGGAGAGGGCAGCTTTCACCTGTGCATCTGTGATGTCAGGGAGGCTACATTCTGTTGGGATAGACATTTGCTCTTTTGAGGGGGAAGGGGGGGAGAAGTTTGCACTGAACCTGTTTGCCAGGATGTTGGCAATATCTGTAGGTTCAGTGTACTTTTTGTCATTTTCCACTAACTCAGAGCATATCTGGGAGTTGCCACCCAGATTCCTGACATAACTAAAGAAGGCCTTGTGATTATCTTTAGCGTCTTGTGCAATTTTTCTTTTGAAGCTGACCTTAGATGATTTTATGAGGGATCGTAGTTTCTTGCTAGTACTGATCAAAGATGCCTTCCCTTTTAGGTATTTTGCTTTATCATGTAGTAGCTTCTTCCTTCTGTTGTAGAGCTTATTTATGGCCGGGGTCCACCAGACAGGTCTACTACCTTTGGAGGAGTGAGTCTTGGTTTTATTTGGGGTAGCACAATCCATGAATTCCTGTAGGTGTTCATAGAATGCGTTTGTAAAAGATTCTGCGGTTTTGGCAGTATTTTCCACTGGCCCGGGGGCTTTGAAGGATTCCACCTCAGTTTTGAGAAGTGTGAAGTTTGCCTTTGAGAAATTTTTCACTGTGGATTCCTTGGCTGGGGGTGGGGACGGGATATGGATGTCCAGTGAGATTAATTTATGGTCTGGTCTTACCAATGAGGGGTTTACCTCTGGTGTGGAACATAGAGTCGCCATGTTGGTGATGACCAGGTCCAATATGTTGTCCCCTCTAGTGGGAGTGGTGACCAGTTGTTCCATAGCATTTGAGTTTATAAATTCTAGGAACCATTGGGCGAGGGTGCTGGGGCTTGAGTAGTTTTCCCAGTCAATGTTTGGGTAGTTGAAGTCACCCAATATTATGGTGTTTGGAGAGACCTTCATAATCTCCAGTGTTCTCAGGAAAGCCGAGTGGGGTTCCTGAGTTTGGGAGGGTGGTCTGTAGCAGGCTACAGACTGAAAGGCAGTTTTGCCCACTGTTAGTTGCACATGGATGGTCTCCAGTGCTTCGTGCAGTGCCACTAACCTGGAGGTGTGGGTATCTTTGATGAATATGGGTACTCCCCCTCCTTTTGTGATTCGGTCCGAGTTTTTGGTCCGAAAAGCATGGTATGAGGTTTAACCTGGTAGTGCCGGGGTGCTCTTGGGAGCCTTGAACCAGGTTTCTGTCACTGCACAGATATCGATATTCTCCATACTGAGGAGAGCCTTGAGTGCATGCATCTTGAGGTTTAGACTTCTGGCGTTGAGCAGCATTACCCTTAGTTTTTTTTTCCTTGTGTTGTCTATGGAGGTGGATTTGTTTTTTGAGCCTTGCCTAAAAAAGGCACTATGGGGGTGGCAAGAGCCTTAGCCAGTATTCAAAAGCCCAGGGGTGACAGGTGGAAGCCATCCCTAGCGAAGCAATGATGTTTGTCGAGCATGTCATCCCAGGCTGACAGACACTGGATCCCCTTTGAATGACACCAATACTTTAGCCAATTGTTAAAATTGATCATTTTGTCTTTATACTGTGGCATCATTCTTGGCGAAGGCAAGATGCTACTCAAGGTCAGGGTCATTCCGGCCTGGGCTACATGATCAGAGAGCTCCTCTGTCTCTTTTCATATAGTCCAGGGATGCACATCTCAGGTCATTCACACCAGCATGGACAATGACGGAGTCATATTTGTACTTGCTTTGGAGTGACCTGAGTGCTTGTGTTATGTGGTGGATCCTGCCACCTGACAGGCAGCTTACAGTGACCTTCCCTTGTTCAGTCTGGTGAGTGGGACGTCAGTGTGCCTGACAATAGAGTCACCTATTATAATTATATTGGGTGTGTTATTTAGCCTTAAGGGCTGTGACTGTGTGGCACACTGACTTTGTGAAATATTTGATACGTGGGTATTGTTGTGGGGTAGCGTTTGCTTGGATGTCTGCTTTGGAGGTCTCTGCTGCTTTGGCATATTTTTATTTAGAGCCTCCGAGTATGTTTTTGTGTGTTTATATGTTTGGTTTGCTGATGCGCTAGGTCTATGTGAGACTGGATTTGTGGTGTATGTGGTTACCTTCTCCTCCTGACTGACTGTGCCAGTACTGGGTTGAAAGAGCTCAGTCTCCAGTTTGGCTGTATAGTTGCATCTCTCACATATATTTGTGCTTGTTGGGAGGAGGAGAGGGTGGTCTATGTACATAAGGCAACTGTAACATTGCCTCAAGATTCCCAGATTCAATAGCTGAACTGGAGAGTAACCCTGAAAATGTCTTTTGGACATGCCAGAATAGTATAATGAACTGCTTTTTGACTGATCAGAAAGGACCAATAGGGAGCCAAGTACTTATAAAGAGTATAAGAGGGTGTAGTGCTTTAGTTTGTTAGTGTTTACTTATAAGATTACTTATAAGAGCAAGTGCAGGGCTTTGGAATGAAAATAGAGTGCTTACTTTGAGAGCTAGAAAAGTTCTAAGGGAAGAAGTGAAGAGTAGACTTTGTGGAGCCGGGAATAGTTTAAACCTGTTTAAGTGGCGCTGCCCGATGCTGCATGGTGCGCAAAATTGCACAAAACCACACAAATGCGGGTTTTAAAGCAGGCAAACTGAAAGAGATAGGAATTGACCCAAAACAGCCAATAAGCTACTAGTTTCTGGGTTGAGACCACTCCTCCAGGGACAGATAGGCTGCTCAAAGCTCCCCACTCTCACTGGTGAACAGAGAAGCTTCCTCCTGTCCAAGTAAGGATATGGGCAACACAGGAACCTATACCACACTTCATATGATCCTGAAAGGGCAGCATCTAGACAATTATATGCAGATGTGAATGTATGAGAAATTGAGCTGGATGAACTCATGCAGTGCGGTGATACTGAAATAATGAAGGTTATAGAGAGGGTGGGGTATGAACAGAGACTTAAAAAGTTGAGCATGTCTACATTAGAAGACAGAGGAAAAAAAGAGTTATGTCTTGGGAACAGCAAATTGTTTGTGGACAATTATGAGTGGTGTTGTTGAAGAAACAAATCTAGTTTATAGGTTCATAGATTAGTACTAGCCTAACTGCCCTTGTGGGACATTTTAAGCCTAGCCAATTAGCTCACGTCTAATATTACATGATCGAATAATCACAATACCGAATGCTCTTAAGAGCGAAAATGCAGCAAATTGTGACTCCCACATCCCCCGCTAAATATATATATAAACTCCAAGAGCGCACTACAGTGAGAAAAGGGCAAATATTCCATTCTTCTCTGTACCATGATCCCACAAAAAGCACTGTGGTGTGCTCCATTTTCACTCTTTAAAGTGTTTGCTATTGTGATCATTCGATCACCTAATATAGACCCAATTAGCTCATGTGAGACTCAAACCCTGCACTCTGTGTCTGTAATGAGTGGAGGAGAACAGACCATGAGTGGCAATAAGAAGGGTATACTTCAAGTTATAGTAGAGAAAAAGCTGTTTATTGAAAACACTTGCAAGGCCAAGGAGTGTGTTGTCTGGGGAAGTAGTACTGGATCATTATCAGATAAAACTGAGGAAAGGAAAGAGCAAGGCTATGGATGAAGAAACTGTCAACAACACTTAGATGAATTCATTAGATGATGAGTCTTTTTCCACTGACGTCTTCATATGTATATAGGATGAAAATTCCTCTATGGACAAAAAAGGCAAGAACTGTTGAGGCTGAAGTAAGAGGCTTAAAGTGAAATGAACTACTAGCAAAAAAGTATAGTGACAATGGGCAGTGGGGCTTCAGATTTATTACCAGATACAGAAAATGTTACTTTTATTATTATCAGAAGGTGATACTGAATATTAAGTGGCTTTTTAATAAAGAAGAGAATGATGTTCATGAATTCTTAGTAAACTACAAGACAGGATGCAGTGCTAAATTACTGTAGTCCATGGTTCAGCTCATGTTTAAAAGAAAATTGACTATAAAATCAAGGGATCATCTGCATGTTGGCATCTGTTTACATGTGTACATACTGAGAAAATGTTTTTTCACAATGGAAAAATAAGAAAGTATGTATGAATGATTCATTTATTATATTTTGTAGTGCTGTGCAGGTATAGTATGTATTTTGTGTAGTATTACATAGTTCTGTATAAGTATGAAAATGCAATTTATAACCACAATTAGTGAATATGATGACTGTAACAAATAAAGTATGGCAATAAAGCAAAAAAACAATAATAGCTTACATCTTTTAAGAGAGTTCTAGCCACAAATTTAAATTTCAAGAGCTACAAAAGGTTTAAATGTGTCCCATGTCATGTATGACATTTTCCTAACAGTAAGAAATGAAATGTCAAGAGTCAGTTTGTATATTAGCACTCACCTGATCTAAACTGCAGGTTTATATAATTCTAGTTTTGAAAAGCAAACAGAAAGAAATGAAAATGTACAGAAGTGGAAAAGAGCAGAGCAAAATGGTACAAAATAATTTTAATTTTTTGAGAAATATGTAAAGAGTTAAAGAAAATGTTTCAAATATTATTCGGTGATTTGAAGAATGATTCAATGCCCTCAGATGTTAACGTTTTACTGAAAAATTTTAGAATAATTTTCCATTATAGGAATATTTTGGGTGTTTTTTTCCTGCAAGTCTTTTAAAGTCACAACTGTTTGTCTGGAATCTACTTTTTAATTTCTTGCAGGTGTGCACCTCTCAGCATGAATGCAAAACAAGTCTTCTAGCACACCTGTTATAATCACCAGACTGTGTCAGTAACTAGGCTATAGTTTTCCTTATGTGGTAATGCAGGTGTCTGCTGAATAGCAGGGCTTCACCAATGGTTTCATTTCCATTTGATGTATTATTATAATATGCTGTCTGCCCTTGTTCTTAAATACATCTATTTATAACTCAGTAAATTGCAGATGTATAGCACGAAAGTGCATGTGTGTGTGTGTGTGTGTGTGTGTGTGTGTGTGTGTGTGTGTGTGTGTGTGTGTGTGTGGGTGTGTGTGTGTGTGTGTATATCACTGTATGCTTTTATAATTTGTTTTCTCCATTAAAGGTTTTAGTCTTATACTGTGATGATAAAAAATGTTGACTACTCAAGCTTTACTCTGATAAACAACGAAAAGGGAATTTTGGTCAGAGAACAGCATATCTCATAAGATAGAGTTGCATTATTTATGTATTGATTACTTGCTATATGGATGTCATTTCTGAAGAAGAAAACATGGCTTAGTAGGTGTTAAGTGGGGGAGCTGCTAAATGAAAAGGGACAGCAGCAGTAGCACAGGCATCCAGGGATAGTTTTCTTTTTACAGGTCACAATGAGAAGCACAGAAATGGTTGCTTCACCTACTTCAGGTAGTACCCATGAGACTGGACAGTCTCCTTGTCATATTTATCCATGCAGGTTATAGTGAATGCTAAGGGAGAGGATCAATTATATGGATTCTCACAGTGCTGCAATAATAACCTACGCAACCACATGCACTCATTTCAACATTATATCCAACAACTTGGCCAGTGTCCTCAGACTTGCATTTAATCTTCTTCTTCTTAGGATTCATGTGCACTTATGAGTTGTTGAATCAAAAGACCACTTTTGCTTTAATCATCTCCATGTAATGGGTGAAACATTGCTGAGGTACTATATTTTGTATGGGATGTTAAGTTAATGTCCACTGTATCTCTTGTGGTTGTAGTTTAGATGGATGTTAAAGACCCCATGGTACCTGCTTAGGGAGTAGTAAGGGTACATTATATTATTTTATTAATGCTTAACACATTTATACTGCATTCAGCATTCACACAATTGCTATGAACATACATTTGTAGTTATCTTCTATTTCAAAAGAAGCTGCTGAATTATTTGGTAATAACCTATGTGAAGCAAGTCCCCAAAGTCTTTGAAAGGGGACACTATAAGGAAAATGTGTCCTTATCCTTATGTTGCAGCGACCCTGGACTTGACTGCAGTAACAGGGGTGTAGAGTCCCATGCATATGGTGGCTTGGATAGCCTTGCTGCACACAGAAGACATGTTATTCCATTATAGTTTTAATAGTGTGTTTTTGATGGAAACTGCATTCACTCAACATCTTTTCACTTAGCTACCCTAAGCCTTTTCAAAAATATTTTAGTGCGAGATCAGGTATACACATTTTCACGTCTTAGTCATCGCATCAAGAGCTTGCTTTCTTTACTTGAATATGCCCAGGTCTCATTTTCCTTTGCCTGTGCTTAATATTCCCTCCTGCATGCATACATTCGGTTGTATTGGCATGCTTATGTATAACGTTGAAAAGTAGAATAGAATGCTCCACATAGTTAACTACAAACTGAATCCTACTTATCTTGCTACTGGACATGGAGGCAGTTATGGGAAGACAGTAGTCAACCAGTTGGAAAAAAAGTACCTTTACCATGGGCACTCATGGGTTTTTGTCATGATACTATAGGCAGTTTTCAGTTACTTGATATTTTCTGTGTAAACAAAAGCAATGTAAAGGATATATAGTCTTACTAAACATCAGTTTATTTGAAAATTGCAACATTTCATTTGACAGTCTAGTTGTGAGATGAACTTATCACTTTTGAAGAATAACAACAGATAGGTAATACCAATTGATCTTTAGTTCTGATTTAATTAATCTTAAGAGGTATTTGACAACCAGAAATCCATAGTGTGAAGATTCTAATGTTTTAGAGGCATTGGTCAGCCATTAAAACATTTGGATACAGTTTAGGATGGTCAGTAGTCAAAAAATGTGTAAAGATCAGAAGTAGTAAGGGCCTAACATGGCAGCATGGACACTCGAGGAACACCTGAAAGAAACAGAAGAAGAAAAAGGAAGGCACACCAAGGGGAATGTATCTGTCCTGATGTAGCTGATGAACATGTTTAGAGTGTATACATTTAATCTGTTCTGACAGTAGCTGATGAACTTGTTTAGAATGTATACATTTAATTTGTCCTGATGGTAGCTGATAAACCTGTTTAGAGTATATACATTTATATTGCATTTGGGTGGTTCAGATAGCACTAGGTAGTGTAAAACAGAATAAAAAAATCCTTGATAAATAGGATATTAATCATTTTTTCCTGATTTATGGCATCTTAAACATGATTCAAAAAGGTAAGTAAAGAAAGGAAGGCATGGTATATTCCTTAAATCCATACTCTGTGCCAAAATGCAGTCCGTGGCTTTTGGCATATTTCTTTAGTGGGTTACCTACCATGTATTCAAGAAGTTTGAACAGGGGTAAAAGAATTATAGAATAAATAATTCAAAATACAGGATGTTTGGGGAAAGGATTGCTTTTTCTTCCAAAGTTCAGGAAACCTGTCTGTGAAAATGAAAACTTCAAGCCCTTATACATAATGGGAATAGATCATTTGCCCCAAGAAACTTTTGTTCAGGGCACCTGTTAATAAGCTCCTTTATTTGATAGAACTAGAAGGCTGGGACATTACCTGACTCTTGAGTAAGAGTAAAGGCATACACTGAAGTATGACCAATGCAAGCAGCCTAGGAGAAATGTTTGCTCAAGTAGTTTAGGTTGCATGGGGGAAGGGCTGTCCTCCTGTAAATATGCATACATTTATTTGTTTTTGTTTGAATTCCTGACAAGTTGTACAGGACAGATTGATTCCTCAACATGTTGTAAATTGATGAGTCATATTGCAGGCTTTTAGAGCCATTAATTCTTTCTGTGATGGACATAGAGATGAGTACAAAGGTTGAAGGGACTGAAACTGAACCAGGATGTAATCCTAATATTCTTTTTCACCTGGATTTCCCCTGCAACACAGCCAGTCAAGTGAGCAATGTCAAAGAGGGATGAATCCTTGATCTCACACCTGATGACCTATAAATATTTTTTTCAATAAAACTATGCCTGAAACTGTACCAGTAACTTGGTGAGCTTATGGCAACTACTTTGCACATTGGGTAGCATAGAGCAGCTAATCTGTGCACTGGGGAGCACTGCCCCTTGTATTTAGTATTGTATAACCAAGTCTAGTCTCTAGTCCCAAAAGCATCCTTGGTCAGTCCACTACTGCACTATCATACACCGCACCCTTTTAGCTCACCCAGTAAAGGACCTGAGATCATGGAGATGTACTCTCAAGTGCTCCGCAGACAGTTTGGTGGATATGGCTATCTTGAGACAATGTAGCAACTGTCAAATGTTCACTGATAACCATTTTGCTATCAGAGAAATAAACACTGATTGTGAAGAATGTATATAAACAATGTCTTTGAGGCAAAACTCATGTGTACAAGCACTCAAAATAACAATCTGGTTATCAGAAACACATGTTACACCCAGCAGATATAATACACACCACATACATAAACCTATTTATGCTAAGGCACTTACATGCAATCTTCCCAAACCCTGAAGATACCTGCAAGAATTATTCTCAGCAAACTCAAAAGTACAGAACAGTAACAAAACCTAACACTGTATATACAGCCACACATACCTCTCAAGTGTACCTCATTACGAGGAACGTACCTCATTTGGGGTCTTAAAAAGTTCATGTTCCTCGAAGTTCCTCAAAGTTCCACATTGAAAGAGTGTGTGATACATTCAATGTTAGGAATTTTTTAAGTGAAATCCATGGTAAATAGAAATTAATCATATTAATTCATTAAAGGATCTTCTTTATAAATAAAACCAGCATATTTTAACCATCCTATGACCTTCCTAGTTGACGTTGTTAGTAACCCATTAGTATGTGTTCCACATTTTGCCCATTTGTTCCACATTATGAAGGCGAGTGTTCCTCATTTTGGAGATGGAAGGTTGAGAGCTATGCAGCCACACCCAGTGGAACCTTAACTACCAAAACCAAAAGGCAGGACAATACACTACCTAGAAGTCTAGTGGTAGCAGACTCATTGTACAACATACTGATGCCCCACTCACCATGATGAACAAGGAGAAAATAACAGTCATTTTTCCTATGGGGCCAGAATGTGCCAAGTTATGCATGCACTCAAGTCATTGCACAAGAAGTGTTAGTATGATTCAGTCATAGTCCATGAAGTGTCTATATCATAACATCAACAGCTTAGGTTGTCGAGTCCAAAATCATCAACACCTAAGCGCCAAAAGCTAAAAACAGTGAATGGCCAAATCATCAAATTCTTTCCTAGGGAAAGAATTCGCTTGGCCGTCCGCAAACAAAATAAACAAACAAACCCAAACATAGTGGGGGCTTCACACCCCCTAACTAAATATACCTACTCCAAGACCGCTCTACATTGGGGAAAGGGCAAATCCCCAAGAATGGCCACGAGAATTCTTTCCTGAGGAAAGAATTCAATGATATGGCCGTTCGCTATTTTAAGCGTTCGACGCTTAGTTGTCGATGAATACACATTCAACAACCTGAGCTGTCAACAAATCAATAAGGAACCTCCATGTAGGTGTGAATGACCTGAAATGTACCTCCCTAGACTATATGAAGAGAGACATCATGGAGCTCTTGGACTATGTGCCGCAGGCTGGTATGTGCCTATTACTGAGCATTCTACCTTTACCAAGGAGGATGCAACAATATGAACAGAAGATGAATGACTTTAATAAATGGCTTAGTTTCTGGTGTCATTCTAGGGGGTTACAATATTTATCGGTTTACCTTCAAAATGTTGATGGTCGCAACGTGGAAATCGCTTCCACGAACTCTGAACTGTACCTTCTCAAAACCTTGAATGCCGATATTCTGAACTGCATGTTAGCACTTGTTTGTAGATGTGGCACGGTCAGAAATGTCGACGTTCGATGTTTTGTTGACTTTCAGAAGTTTGGGTGGTACGGGTTTCATGGAAACATTTCGGCAGTATGCACATTCAACTATGTGTAATCAACATTTTAAAGGTAAACGTATTTGTCAGCATGAGAGGACAGAGTGATTCAATATTTGTCAGCATGGGAGGACATAGTTAACAAACTAAATTACTTTGCCAACGGTGGTCTGTACCTGTCCCATCTAAGCTTTTTGATATTGGCTAACACTTTGTCATCCTCCACAGAACCTTTTTTAGGAAGTACCAAACTGACAAAACTTGCAGCCTAGCACCATCTATCCAAGGAAATCTAAAGGTATTACTGCACAATGCCAGGAGTCTAAACAAGAAGCTCTACTCCCTCCAAGCTCTCCTCACCTTGGAGAATTTTGGCATCTCTGCAATTACTGAGACATGGTTTAAAGCTGCAGACAGTACCCTGGCAGTGCAAGACTGCTGTGCCTTCCACTTAGACCAGCAACTGCACAGGCAGGGCTAAAGGTAGAGCTGTCTTGATCTATATCAATAACAAGCATACTTCAAGGTTGGTTAAGCAGAATGATGCGCTGGAGTTTCTCCACGTCCAGATTACCATGGGCAAAGTCTCATATATCCTAGCAAGCTACAGGTTACCCTCTATGTCCCATGAAATCCATAACTCGTAATTAGACCTATTGGAGACACTCACTATTCAACTAAATACCATACTCATGGGGGACTTTAATTATCCCTCTATAAAATGGGAATCCTACATAACCCCAAATTTACAGAAGCATGCTTTTCTGGACTTTGTAAACACAAACACCCTTGGCCAGATGGTGCATTTGCCTACCACAGGTACAAATATACTGGGCCTGGCACTCACAAACATAGGAGAACACTGCACTACCCCCCACCCCCATATTGTATCCTGTCTGGTAAGGCCAGACCACAAAGTGGTTTCCTACAAAATAAAAATCAATTCTGTAATCCCAGTAAACTGTGTCATAGTTAGGAACTACTTCAAGGCAAACTACCTTATATTACGTGACAACCTATCAAAATTTCCACCCCTCCTAATCCAGACAGTACAGCAACCAATGCAGAATTATTCACAGAAGCTCTATACAGCCATGTCAATGATTGTATAGAGACGGATGCACCTACCATAAGTAATCCCAAAACTAACTTATAAAACAAACCACTCTGGTGGAATTCAAAATTAAGCAGGTTGTATGATAAAAGAAAAAAAGGCATAGCCACAATTAGGAAGTGTAACACTAAAAATGATAAAAAACTCTTTCATTAAACTGAATAAACATCTAAGAGGACTAAGTAAATCCAACAAAGCAAACTTTGAAGTAAAGATAGTGTCCCAGGCCAAGGACAGTCATAAGGCCTTCTTTAGCTGTATACAAAACTTCAAAGGCAGCACACAACAGTATGTCAAACTACTGGTAAATGCAGACACATTCACAGAACTGGGAGATACAGCAAGTTTTCTGGCTGACAAATTCAGCTCCAACTTTATCCCCCTTTCACCCCTAGATTCCCACAGGAAATGACATCTAACATAACCCCTCCAACTATCAGTAGGGAGCAAGTCTAAAAGGTGCTTTCTAAGGCCATGAATACAGCTTCATTGGGCCTAGGTAGTATCCCAGGACATCTCCTAAATAGCAATAAATATGACCTGTCAGGGCCATTGGAATCACTGTTCAACTATAACCTCTGAACAGACTTCATGCCATAAGAATGGAGAACAGCAATGACCATCCCTCTGCACAAGAGTGGGGCATCAATGGATCCCAGAAACTAAAGACTCATTCGTTTGACTAGTCTCATATGCAAAGTCATGAAACATGAAATAATTGTCTAGTCTCATATGCAAAGTCATGAAACATGAACTAATTATCATGGAAATGATTATTAATGACGCAGTAAACCTTCAAACATGGGACTCAACACAGTTTGGTTTCAGCAAAGGCAGGTCACACCTACTGGACCTGTTGGACTTCTTTGAGAAGGTCACGAAGACAATGGATTACATCAAAGTGGTGCATACTGCATACCTTGACCTAGCTAAGGCATTGAATACACTATCCCACTTGGGCATTGTAAACAGGCTTAATGTAAAATCCAAAACATACACAGGAACGAAAACAGCAGTCACATTCAGAAGAAACATATAAATCGCAAGTACTCCTTTCTTTTCATTCTGTTTAACAGGTTCATTATTATTATAGTAATATTTATTTTAATATTTTAACATTATATATTTTATTATTGTGTAAGTCGGTAGTGTATTTTTAAATTAGTTTTCGTGTATGAATACTTGACTTTAAATGATAGATTTTTTATGATGTGCTTGAATATTTGAACCAATCAGCTGTGACTTCTTGCTATTTAAAGTAATTATTTTACAGGTTGTGTCATAGTCTGAAGAAGCCTTTGGGTGAAAGCGCTTACTTTTGTGTGTAATAAACAAGCTTTATATTTTACTACGGTGTCAGTACTATCTGTGGACTTTTGTTCGTTTTGTGGATTTATATGTTTCTTCTGAATGTGACTGCTGTTTTCGTTCCTGTGTATGTTTTGGATTTTACACTTGACTTATTTTATTGTTCGTATCACAGGCACGTTCATCCCTTTGTTGGGTGCGTTTTTGCTCTTATTGTAAACAGGCTCATGAAACTAGGCATAAGCCCCTATGTAGCCAACTGGCTAGCCATGTGGCTCACACATAGGATCCAGGCTGTTAGGATTGGAGACACCACTTCCACAAAAAGGGCAGTCACCAGTGGAGTCTCCCAGGCTTCTGTGTTGATTCTGCTCTTCTTTGGCATCTATTTCTCAGAGGTCAAGGCCAATGTCAAAGGCCTCTAGCTTACCAAGTCTGCATATGACTGCAAGTTGGGTGTAACCATAGAAACCCCCCAAGATACTAACATTTTACAGGAACGTCTAATACAAACAACTGCTGCCAAAGCCATGGCTTAAAACTCAATGCCAAGAAATCCATAATCGTACCTTTTCAGAAGTCATCCATCCCAGGAAACTACATTATCAATAAAACACCCTAAAAGTAAAGACAGTAGTCATAGATTTAAGGACTCGTGTAGGTAGTAACCTGTTTTTCAACCAACATGTGTCTATGGTAGTAAGAAAATCAGTTTATGTCACTCAATTTATTAGTAAGGACATGGCTTCTAGGTTCAGAGGAGTCATTGTACCACTGAATTCTCATCGCCCCCATTACTGAGTATAATGCTCTATTTGCTATGTACTTGTCCAGGCAAATGCAACAGCTGGAACAGTCACAGAGGTTCCTCACAAAAAGAATACAGAGTGTAAACACAATGCCTTCTGCCTATCACCTCAAAGCCCTAACCCTGTACTCTGTTTCCTGGGGACGGCTGACAGACAATGTATTCCTGGTATATAAGGCATTCTTATATCCCGCCCTGAGGGACCTTTGGCATATCCACACAATGAACAGCATCAGAACTACTAGATCCAAAGTTTTAAACTTTACTTGTGATTTAATTAGGACATGTTGGAAGGACAAGTATATATCTCAGAATTCCCATTCTCTGGAATTATCTTCCCATCCATGTGAAGCAGAGCCCTTCCGTAACCCTATTCAAGTATAACTTGTATCAGCATATGGGAAATTGAAAATTCACCCCTGGTTTGACAGCTACATCTCTGATGGACAGATGCGGCAGTTAAACATGCTCTAACTAACATGCACCCTTAAAACAACCTTTAAGGCAGAATAGCACATGGGATACATTTGCGTCGCATGGCTAGGTTTATAAAAGCCCCATTGGTCATTAGCCTAGTATATACATATGAAACTATGAACTTCTGAATCGAATAGAAGTGATCCAAGATATTAGAAGGGATGCTGGCATGGGCATAAACCAGCATTAAAACATAATCAATATTTCAGCTCTGTTGGGGTCAATTCGACTTTCCAGTATGTTAATAGTATGTAATATTGAAGCCTCTGACATGGCCCATTTCCATACTGGAATATTATACTGGTGTAGGGGCTTGTGAAGGATCAGCAGCATTACATTTGAATAATGGCCAGGTTTAGCTTTGGTTTATTCAGCTAGTAACACAGTCAGCAAACTAAGAGCAGTCGTGGGCAGCACAATGCTGCAGCAGTTAATGTCGATTCCTGGGAGCACTTGGTACTCGTGTTCAATTCTCAGTTGAGGAATCGTCATACGCCTCGACATCCAAGCACTAGAAATCTGGACAAAACCAAAAGTAGTGGAGGAGCAAAGGCCTAAAAATAGGGGCACATTTTAAAAATTGATCTTATAAGTCTGGAACATGGCTAGAATACCACGTTTTGTGTTAGCATGCATTTCCAGAGGGATATAAAATCTGAAACTCAAATGCCTGTCATTATTTAGTGACTTCAGTCTTTACAAATTTGCCAGAAAACAACAAATTTTTATGAGGAACAGCCCAAAAAATATCAGGCAAATATCTAGACATTCTGGGAAAACCTGGACAGCTCAGAGTTATGGGTATCTTGTGCATGAAGTCTTCGGCTACTCAGTCTGTCCTCATGGGGTTTAATGGGTTCTCTGATTTCCTCTCACTTCTGAAATATGTGTTGTTGGTAAACTGGTATTCTTCCAAACTGCCTGTGTGTGTCCTTTGTGAGAGTAAGTGGTATTCTTCCAAACTGCCTGTGTGTGTCCTTTGTGAGAGTAAGTGTATGAGTAGGTCTTGCTATGGCCTGGTGTGCCATTCAGGATTAGCTGTTTTCCCTATTGCCCTCTTGCTCATCTAATACATGCCCTGCCAGGATATTTGATGTATTCTGTTTACCTATACTGTACTGATGTTCTTATATCCTTGGTAAGTTATTAGATAAAACGTAGTAATTTAATGTAAGTAAACATAATGTTATGGGCATTG